>NC_045442.1:108151690-108183794 GCF_002776525.5 Piliocolobus tephrosceles | reverse complement strand
GAAGGAAGGAAGGAAGGAAGGAAGGAAGGAAGGAAGGAAGGAAGGAAAGGGAAAGAAACTTAGTTGGGAGGCAACACACATGAAATAATTTGAAATGGGAAATGGTAGAAACTGAACTACTGCCGTGGGTAGCAGTTAGTCACCTTAGCTTAGTTGTGGAGGATTCCAGGAGAGATCAGTGAGAACCACAGTTGTAAATAAAGACTCAGAACAAAGGTCTGGAGAGCCCATCTCAAGAATTTGGAGAAGTCTCCTTCATAAAGAGGGCATGAGGCTCCCACCCAGCCAAGAAAGGCTGGTCCCGTGCCAACAAGGCCAGAGAGCAGAAACAGCCAAGCCACAGGCCTCATTACAGGACAGCCGTCCCCCACAACAGATGCAGCCCCACCCAAACAAGAGAGTTTGGGGACAAAGGAGAGATAAATCCCCTGGCCATCCCTGATCCCCCACCCCCATTTCAGCATCACTGGGGCCTCAAAGGGGCCAGGTGGCATTGAGGGCAATTCTGCCATCAGCCCCTGGGAACTGGCATTTTTAATCTGCTCAATTAGGAATGTAACAACGTCTCACTTCCATTCGCCAGGCTGGCAGGGAGGGCATGCAGACAGCCAAATGCGCTTAGTGTTGCTGAGCAAAAGTGGAGGAAATTCAACAGAAATCAACCTCTGGCCAGGCCCGGCAGCTCATGCCTGTAATCCCAGCACTTTGGGAGGCCAAGGCAGGCAGATCACTTGAGGTCAGGAGTTCAAGATCAGCCTGGCCAACATGGTGAAACCCTGTCTACTAAAAATACAAAAAATTAGCTGGGCATGGAGGCAGGTGCCTGTAATCCCAGCTACTTGAGAGGCTGAGGCAGAAGAATCACTTGAACCTGGGAGGTGGAGGTTGCAATGAGCTGAGATCACACCACTGCACTCCAGCCTGGGTGACAGAGTGAGACTCCATCTCAAAAAGAAGAGAAAAGCAACCTCCTTCAGAAAGAGAGCCACTGGCTGACAAAACACCCAGAGGCGCCCAGCTCTCATTTCCGGCCCTCCATGTTTGATCATGACTGCAGGACTGTGATGGTCAAGGGTGTCTCTCTTTTCCTCACCTCTAAATCAGGATAGTAATAGACAGTGATTGCTTTTGCAAAGATTTAGGCAATGCATGTAATGTGCTCAGGCCCAATACCTGTATAGAGCAGGCACAAGTTTAGCTGCTAGGATGCGGCTATTTCCAGCATTTTCATTCTTCCCTCTGGCATTTTTACTCCCTCCTCTCCTGGAGGCCACATTCAGACTAGGTCTCTCCTGAGATGCAAGGAGAGAAGGTTCAAATACACTACCGTGAAATCGCTCTGCACATCAGTGTCTCAGCAACAAGTCAAGCTGTTGCCTGAAAACGTCTGGAAGTTGATGGAGCTTTCTCCTGAAACCCAAGGGTGTGGCTTCCAGGACTGCAATGTGCAGCGGCATCATTTACAGGGCTTGCTCCCCATCTTTTGCTCTGTGCCTCACCAGGAAGAAGTGGGGTTCTGGGGGAAGCTGTTTTTATACCCTGGAGGCTCAACCTGTCCTCCCCTACTTCCACCCCTGGTCTTCTCTTTCTTTTGCAGCTCTCAGCACATCAATTAACCATCCCGTTACCAAGGGTCTGTGCCAGGCAGAATAACGGCCCCCAAATATGGCCACACCCAAATCTCTGGAACATGTGACTATGCTAGGTGACAAGGCACAGGGAGATTAAGGTTGCAGATGGAATTCAGGTCACTAATTAGCTGCCTTTAAAATAGATTATCCTGGGTGATCCTGGGGGCACTAAGAAACCATGGCATTCTTAAAAGACAAAAAGAGAGGAAGAAGGAGATG
The DNA here is from genome assembly GCF_002776525.5 of Piliocolobus tephrosceles. Classification (NCBI taxonomy): domain Eukaryota; kingdom Metazoa; phylum Chordata; class Mammalia; order Primates; family Cercopithecidae; genus Piliocolobus; species Piliocolobus tephrosceles. The sequence goes on along the minus strand of NC_045442.1, from coordinate 108,181,944 downwards.
TGAGTGGGGGAGAGATACTCCAGGGATGCAGTATTACTAGGCTTTGAAGATGGAGGAAGAGGCCACAAGCCAAGGAATGTGAGAGGCCTCTAGAAACTGAAAGACAAGGAAACAGATCTCCATGGGTCTCCCCTAGAGTCTCCAGATAGAAAGACAGCTCTGCTGACACTCAATTATAGTCCACTGAGACCCAAGTCAGACTTTTAAAATTAATAATTTTTTATTTTCCATTATTTGTTTATTTGTGTATTTATTTTTGTAGAGACAGAGTCTCACTTTGTTGTACAGGCTGGTCTCAAACTCCTGGCTTTAAGGGATCCTTCTGCCTTGTCCTCCCAAAGTGCTGCAATTACAGGCCAGAGCCACTGCACCCCAGCCTTCATGTCAGACTTTTAACCTACAAAACTGTAACATAAGGCCCCGGGTGCAAGGCTTATGACTGTAATCCCAGCACTTTGCAAGGCTGAGGCGAGCGGATCACTTGAGTTCAGGAGTTTGAGGCCAGCCTGGTCAACATGGCAAAACCCCACCTCTGCCAAACACAAAAATTAGCCAGGTGTGGTGGTGCACACCTGTAAACCCACCTGCTCTAGAGGCTGAGGCACGAGAATCACTTGAACACAGAAAGCGGAAGTTGCAGTGAGCCGAGATCGTACCACTAGACTATAGCTTGGGCGACAGAGTGAGACTGTCTCAAATAAACAAACAAAAAACCTGTAACATAATACATTTGTGTTGTTTTATTTGTGGTAATTTGCTACAGAAGCTGCAGAAAACGAATACAGGTCTTTCATCATATGGTGACATCCATTCTGTCCCCCAAGATGTATTTCTTACAGAGGTGGCACGTGCCATCCCCTTGATTTTTCTTTTGCCTTGTATAACAGGCTGGTCAAATCCTGCTAAGCCCCTATGCCTGTGGACAGGGGTAAAATCTGTCATCCTCCACAGGACCCATCACTGAGAGTCTGTGCTAGAGAGTAGGGAATGGCCAAAGAGAGCCAGGCATGGTGGAACCTGGAATCCCAGCCACCTGGGAGGCTGAAGTGGGAGGGTCACTTGAGGCCAAAAGTTTGAGAACAACCTGGGCAACACAGCAAGACTCCACCTCTAAAATAAATTTAAAAATTAAAAATTTAAGAAATGAAGAATGGCCAGGAAGGAGAGATTGAAGAGACAGGTGTGGGTGTGTTTCTGGGTTGCCAAGCATACCCACATTCCTCATGATAAACCTTCAGTGCTCCCCAGTCTCTTCAACACCACAAATCCCATGGGCCCCAAAGTTTAAGAGGCTATACATGTGTTCATTTAAAGCTAATTTTCCTAACTTGTTAATCAGAGATACACATGACTTCCAACCAAAGCCTGTGATTAGCATGATGTTGCCAGAGCTATCACAATGAGTTCACAGAATTCCAGGTCAAAACAAGGCCAGGAAGCTTTAGAAATCCTGCCCAGTCCTATTCGCAGTAAACAGTTCATTTCTCTAAGTGTTTAATGTTGAAAATTATTGGTTTAGCCCCATTACCATTTCCATGGCTTCCTGAAGTTCCCAGACTCAGAACTATCGACAGATATTTTATTTGTGTGATCCATTCACATCCAGAACTTTACTCTTTAGTACCTAACTCTTTTCACCCAAGTGTTACTTCTGAGTGCCCTTCAATGCTGTGGCTGGTGGGATGGGTTTTTTTTGTGTGTGTGTGTGTGTGTGTTTTTTTTTTTTTAACTGTATTGGGAGATTCACTTCAAGGTCAGCTTAGATTCTGAACTGGAGTATATAGCAATGTCAGTATCTATTGTGAGCCTTGGGGATCCCATAATCTGATAAAGAAGCTTTTTCCAATCTGTCCCTGAAAGAAAAAGGCTAAAAATAAATCCCCCAGAGTCTCCTTTTATGGACCATATGCTTCCACTCCATAAAGGGTTAAAGCACATGCTTCTTGCCAGTGGAAGTGTAAACTCTTAGAACCACAGTGGGGAATAGTTCAGCATTAAATCTACTGAAGACATCCACATCCTTAGACAGATGCAAAAAATAAATTCTCTTTTGCAAACCAGAGCTCATTGTGCAGTATGAGCTTTGATACATATAAGAAGGAACATTATGAAAAGAAGAAGAAAAAGATATGCATGTCCTATGGCCCAGAACTTCCACTCCTAGGTTTATCCTCAAAGAAATGTCTGCACACGCATGCACTAAGAAATGTATAAGACTGTTCACAGCAGCTTTATTCCTAATTGTCCAAACTGGAAACATCTATGGGAAAATGATAGATAAATAATGTTGCATTCATACAACGCAACACTATACAGCGATTAATGAATTTTGCCACATGCAACAACATGGAGGCACCTCCCATTTGTAGTGTTTTTTAAAAAAAGAAAGCAGATACAAAGAAATGCTCTATGATTCTATTTCCATAAAGTTCAAAAGGTAGATAAAAATCCTCATGTTTAAGGATTCAGACTTAGGAGACAACATTCTGAAGAAAAGCAAGGAAATAGTGACCATAGAAGCTTGACAGTCATTACTCTTGGAGACGACAAAGGGGATGGTGATTGAGGGGGATATAAGAGGGATTTCTGGGCACTAGCAGTATTCTAGCTCTTGAGCTTGGTGGTGCTTGTCTTGTGATAAATCCTTGAGTTGTGTATTTCATACATTTTTCTGTGTGCTATATTTCAAAATTTTTTTTTACAGCTTAAAATTTTTCTTCTGAACTATTTCTCTAAAAGCAAATTCCTTGCATTTAAATTTTCTATTTTTTGATTTCCATTATAAAATATAAGCATGAGCATAATAGAACATTTGAAAAAAATTAGAAAAGTGGGGGAGAAAATTACCTCTAATTCTTTTTCCCAAAGACAAAATGCTATGAACATTTTGGTATATTTCTTTCCATCTTTTTTCTGTCACTAGTTTTTGATGTTCTTTTTTTCATTTTAGGTGGCCATTTTAATTCAAATCTACATTTTAATATTTTTCACTTAACATTACCTCTTCAACATTTTCAAAGTTATAAGCCCTCTGCATGATTATTTTCATGACCATGTATGTCATTAATGCATCACTTAAACAGGATTTGGGTTGTGTCCTCATTTTGTTTATAAATAGTGTCATAGTAGAGCTTTTTGCATACAGTGTTTTCCACATTTCAAATTATTTCCTTAGAACTGACCGCTAGAAATGGAGTTTCTGGGGCCAAAAATAGTACCTTTATAAGGTTCTTAGTAAAAAGCACATCCTTTCTCCCAGGTCAGAATTCAAGGAGCTTAATGAGTTTGAACAGGCTTACAATGGGTCCATTTAGAATAGTCCCTTGCAGAACTGAGCAAACTGGTCTACAGCAGCGAGCACACCCCTTCCCTAACTGCTATTCCAGCCCAGTGATACCACTCAGATTGAGTTGATGCCCCTTCATCTGCCTTTCCACTGAGATGTATAGCTTAGGTGTACTTAGGTCACCCAGTCAAACTCCCTAAAGGGGCAGAGCTTTAAGTTCATCAGTAAGTCCCTAATGCCAGCACAGCAATTCCAACAAGATTTTAGAGTCTTCATTATAAAATGAGAATATTCATGCCTATTTTGAAGGAATGTATGTGAGTATAAATGAGATTGTGCATGAAAAGTGTTCTGGATAGTGTCTACCACATAACAAAGACTCTACAGACCTGTGGCTCTTCCTTTTCTCTTCAAGCTCATCTTTCTTCCCCAGTGGTGACAGGATCAAGGCAGAGAGAAAAAAAAGGAGGAAAATATTCAGGAAATAAAATAATGCCATATAAATTATGACTTTTGAATAAATTTTATGAGGAGGCAACATTTGTGGAATGTAGGCACTGACCCCAAATCTTACATTTACTTGGATTGCTACCACTCCTGAAACCATTAACATTTGAGTCCTTCTTAGACGCTAAGGAATTGTCACCAGAAGGCAGAATCATTTGCTTCTCCACAGTTTGGTTTGGAGTAGTGTTTCTCCAAAAGTGGTTATTGGACCATGTTAGAATCACCTGGTATATTAAGAAAAGCTAGAGGCTGTAACAAACAGTCCCCAAATTTCAGTAGCTGACAGCATAAACATGTAGTTATCGCTCATTACATAGTTTTGTGACTGTTGCAGATTGTAAATGGTGATCTTCCCTACACACTCATTCAGGGGCACAATTTTCCTTCCATCTAATGTCTCTGCCATCACTCAGGGCGTTCAGAGTCCTCTCTGGGATCCTCTGTACAAAGGTGGTAGATGACAAGAGGAGAAAAAGCCAACTTAGAGGATTTCAAGAGTGGTTTTAGGGACTAATGTTAGAAGTGATGTACATCACTTTTGCCTACATTCCATTGGCCAGGACTCAACTACACAGTCCAACACAGCTGCAAGAAAGGCTGGAAGCTGTAGATTAGCTCTATACAAGAGAAGAAGGAAAAGATTTAGTGATCTCATTGCATATCAAGGGTGCTTATAAAAAATTATGCTTTTTCCAAAATTATATAAACATATAAATATACATGTATGTGTATGCATGTATGTGTGTGCATATACATATAGATGCATACATACACATATATAATGTATATATGTATATCTTATATATATATATAATGTTTTTTCCTGATGCCACTAGACCCACCAAATCATAATCTCTAGGGCCTAAAAACGTGAAGTTAAAGCTGATGACTTTTATAGGTTCTGAAGTTGGAGCACTGGCCCAAAGATGGCTCTGACGGTTCCAGCACTAACAGTAACACCTCCTCTTTTCTAAAGTCTGTCATTGTCATTGGTCTTACCTTAAATACCAGGCTGAGTCCCTAGATTATTTTTGCAAATCTTTCAGAAGTTGCAACAACTGTAGCATGAGGATTCTCAGGATGGTTTGTCCCCAATGCTAAGATTGCAACATCCCAGTAAGGATGTGAGTGAGCATGGTGTTTACCAGGTCTTTTTCTTGCCAGTTTTATTCTTACTCAAACAAAGGGAATGCTGTGGGGCTTCACTGAGTGACACAAATAGAAGCTAGCCCACACAACTAAGATCTGTTTGCTTTAGGGACACTGTTGAGGTCACTTTTCATTTTATGGGTACATCATTTTATGGGGGCACATGGAAGAGGTTTCTGTCTGATGTCAGTACTGCAAACAGTTGTTCTTCTGTGAGAAACCAGTTTACTTTTATCTTAGACCCCGTGAATCATGACATTTATTGTGGTTTTTCTTTGCATTGGGAACAATGAGGAGGTTTGGAGCCAAACTTTAGAGCATCTCTAGCAAATGTACAGAAATGAATTCCAGTTACATCTTATTTTTTCTACTTTCACTCCAAATATTCTCATTTACTTATTTTCTGATCCTGTTAAAGGATACATATTTGCACATACTACTTAATATCTATTTTGAATGAGCACTGCATAAATAGATTTTTAACTGTTGAATATGATATTACAGGCATGGTGACTCATGCCTGTAATCCCAGCACTTCGAGAGAGGCTGAGGCAGGTAAATTGCCTGAGCTCAGGAGTTCAAAATCAGCCTGGGAAACATGGTCAAACCCTGTCTCTACCAAAAATTAGCTGGGCTTGGTGACTAGTGTCTGTGGTCCCAGCTCCTCGGAAGGCTGAGATGGGAGGATGGCTGGAGCCTGGGAATTCGAGCCTGTAGTGAGCTGTGATTATGCCACTGCACTCCAGCCTGAGTGACAGAGTGATACCCTGTCTCAAAAAAAGAAAAAAAGATATTGTGACAGAAAAATGAACAGAATAGGTCCTTGGTCTTTTGATCATATTTTAGCCGAAGGAAAATTCTTCCCATAAATGGGACACATGAAGCCTTAATCACTGGGTTTGACCCAGTACTAACTGAGCTTCCTTAGAGATCTCAGAATAGATTCATTAATTAAAACCGCATGTACCTTTCCAAGATTATTCTGTCCCAGTCATTTCTTTCCTGAGATGGAATCACCCCATTTTGGGCCCAGAAGCAGTGAAGAACTTAAATGTCATCAGGGAGAAGTGCTGAATGGACCACTCTTGTCTTTGACAAATTTTGCTCTTGGCTGAAACTTCTCCACTATAATGTTTAGATCAGACGATGAAAAGAAAGTAAGAAACAGGTATCCTTAAGACATTGTATGACTATTATTTAGAAAAAATTTTCCCACATGGAATTGAATAAGTAAGTGATGGAGCAGATTCAGAGAAAGGTATTTAAATGTCCATTCAATTAACTAAACTTTATTAGACAATGTCACTATGCTTTCATATGTTATTTTTTATTACACACACGCGCGGGCGCGCGCACACACATACCCTTCCCCCCTAAACCCCCTCAACGGAAACAAGCACACACCCTGGACGGGAGGTATTAAAAAGGTGTGATCCCCTTGCTTTTAGCTTTGAGCAGATGGCCCATGGTTTGAGGCGGTTGCCTCCGCAGGCTAGGCCTTTACCTTCAGCACCAAGGCCAGCGCACCTGGCTCCGCGGGGCTCCCAGAACCTTCGCCATTCCGGGACTCTCATGCCCAGAACTGCAATAAAAAATGTTATTTCTCAGTGAAATTCACCTTCCTAACTCATGAGTTGCGCTTCATTCATTGCTCTTCACGAAGTGGTCATTGGTACCAGCAGGAAAAGTGTGAGACAAGGAAAAATAAAAATGTCCAACTATTGGAGACCCAGCCCCTTATGCGCGCGCACACACACACTACCAGATGGTCCGCATGTTGGTTGAGTTTTGCTCTCCTCACTCCTCAGGGACCCAGTCCCTCTTTACACGGGGAAGCAATTAGGAAGAGCATTCCTTTCCTCCAGTCCCAACAAGGAGCGATTCCTGCTCAAGGATTGGGAGGGGAGGAACACCAGTGCTCAGGTCTCTGAGTTTCTGAGGTTTGTCCTCTCACGGAGGTTTTTATCCCTGGGGCTTATGCATAGTTTTTTACTTCAAGGCACACAAAAACAACCTACCCAAAAGACTGCCATTCCCAATTAAAGTCCTAATGAAAACAACCCCTCGAGGAAGACACATCAGACATTGGTTCCCATTTCATGGATGAGAAAATTGAGCCCAAGAGGTTAAGCTACTTGCCCAAGATAACACAGTGAGTCACCGACAAAGACGAACCCCAAAGCTGGATTTCCAATCTTCTCTTCTCCTTATTTTTCCTCACTAAGATGCATATATTTACCAACTGTCACCACGATCTGCAATTCTTCGCCCCTCCCTCCGTCCCAATTATCTAGAAACAAAAAGAGTAGAAAATCGAAAATGAGATAGAGGTCGGCAGGGGCATGAGGCCACGGATGGCTGCTGCTTCCTTGCTTCCTTTTTTTGAAGCCAGAATCGACTCTGCTCTTGCTCGATGACAGCCCCTCGCCTGAGGCACGGTTCCTGGCCTCTGCGGGGGTCCGCGCAATCCGGGCGCCTCCAGCTGCCCACCTCCTCCGAGGGTCGCAGCCGCAGAGCGCAGGGCCAAGTTGGGGCAGACCAAGGGCGGCTGGGGTGCTCGTGCCGGTGCCAGCATCACTGCCGGAGCCGCCCTGGGTGCACTGCACCCAGCGCTTCTTCTCTCACTGGTCCTGTGCCGCTGCTCCTCCTGATACTTGGGGGACCGTAGGGAGGCCGAAGGACAACTGGGGAGCCTCAGGGCCGCGCCTGAGGCCCAGAGTCTGGGCTGTGCAGAGCTTGGAGCCCCAGCTTCCCCAGCTCCCTCCGGGATTAATGCTCGGTGCCAGGGAGAAGCGCAGGGTTCTTTCCGCCTCCTCCCCAAGTGCACCCGGGCGCGCTTCCATCTGATTAGAATGTTTCTTCCATCTTATTAGAATGACAGTAGCTTTCAAGTCATTCATTATGAGAAGTATTTTAGTCTTAAAAGAAAAAAGGGAGTCCCACTGTAATTGTGAGTTGTAATAAATGCAAACTTCTGGTGCCTTCCTCTGCGGCATGGAAGACAGTAAAAAATGTGTCTCGTCCAAACGCACCCCCTCTCCAAGCCCATTGTGAAGTCAGTAGCCAACAAAGGGGACATGTGAATATTCAACACCGACTCTTTCACTTGTTTTTTTTCCGGAATCCCTGAGACGCCTCCCCCCTCCCCCTCTTTTTTTTTTTTTTTTTTTTTAATGGGCGAATACCTGTTCAAGTTTTAAAAGCACATGGAAATTGCCCGCGAGCGACCATATAATTTGATTTGCCAGGCAATCTGCAGAGCGATCGCACGTCATTTATAATGTTCATTGAGCATTTTGCCTAATTGTGTCTGTCTCTGAAAGGGCAGCGCACCCCCTCCCGACCGCTAGCAGCACAAGTGGCGACATTCCCATGGAGCGGCCGCGCCGCAGCTTGCCGCATTCAGCGCGGGCGGCCGGGCCGCGCGCTTCCCCGCCCGGACGACCGGGAGAGCCTGACACTAATAGCTCGCTGCTCAGGTACGAGCGGGCGCCGCATTTGACTCAATTCAATTCACAACCGGCCGCGCTTGCAGGTGTCGCCTTTTGAAACCGCCATTCAGGCGGCCGCTGTTCACTTCTCGCTGCGCCACGGGTTTTGTAGAAGCGCAAGAATGGGGCTGATTATTCCCATGCCCACATGCCGCCCCCACACGCCCCCACCCCCGTCCGGCGCAAGGCTTTCCTTGGCCAAAAGAGGCGTTTAATTAGTTCTGGGGCCTCGGAGAGCCAGCGTGGCCGACAAAGCCCGGCTCCCCAGGTAACCCGGGTTCCCTGCGGACCCGGGAGGGGGCGCGCGGGGCCGGAGCACCGCCCTTGGACTGCGCGCTCCCTCCGGCGACACTGCCGTCCCCCTGGCCTCCGGCCCGGTCCCCCGCAGGACGAGGGCTCATCTGCTGGACTTGGGTGGCCTGGGCCAGCGCCGCCTGCGGTCCCCGAGCGCGGCTGGCTCTAGGGCGCGGCGCCCTCTCCCCGCCTTTTGGTGCCTAGAGCCAGGCCACCGGAAAAGAAGGCTGCATGATCGGCAAAAGACAGGTGGCCGTGGCGGTCTTGCATGATACTTGTCCTTCTTCCCTATTCCCCATTTTGGGGAAACATTGGAAACACTTTTCTCTTTATACGCATTCGCGTCTCAGCACCGAGTGCTCCAAGCCCTGCGCGCACCGCCGGGCTTGGGAGGCGGCGAATCGCTGCCTCGCCGCCGCCGCTACTAGTGACACTCGGCCGCCAGCCCCGCCCAGGACGTGCACATCTGCTGACAGCACTGGCCCGGGTCGCAGTCACTGGGCCACCCACGCCACAGGTACAACCGCACCCAATCCAACCTGGCCCTCGGAGGGCTGTGCGCGCCGATCTGGGATCGCGCCCCACTGAGCTGGGCCTTTGGCTGCGCCGGGGCCCAGGCAGAGTCATCCCGCCTCTCGCGGCGCCGGGAGGCGGGACACACCGCGTGATACCTTTGCCGTGGGGTGGGCGTCGGCCGCGGGGCGGAGAGCGGGTGTCCCACCTCGCCTTATCATTTGATTTCTGCCAGCGTCTGAGGACGGCGCACCCAATTCGTTCCACTCGCTGCGCTCTGTGAACGAACGGCGGGGAGGGCGAAGAGGCCGGGCTTGGGGAGGGCCGGGTGGTCCCACTCCCCCGCCCCCGCCTCGCCGGCCTCGCGGAGCACAAGTGTTGGGATTCCCACGGGCAGGCGTGCTCTGCGGCTGGAGGCCTGTGCGCCCAGGGCCCAGGAGACGTGGCGGACACAGAGGGGTTTGTAGACACGGTGACCTCCGCGCTCCCGCTCTGAAAGGGCCTGAAAGGAGCCGTTTCTGGTGCATTACCAGTCAAGGGCTCAGGTACCAGCGCCTTGTGTCGGGAACCCGGGCGGCCGCCCGTGCTGCAGGTGTCTGCTATACAAACGCCCCGGGAGGGGGAGGGCAGGCCGCCGGAGAGGGGGTCGGGGAGGGGCCTCCGGCCTGGCCTGCTCCTGCCACTCGCGCGGTTTCGCTCTTGCTCTTCTGCAGCCATAGCAGCTAGCCAGGGGTGCCGACGGACGTCCTAGGGGTCGGGACAGAAAAAGCTGCAGGGGCCTGGCTGCCCAGTCCCGGTTTGGTTTTAAGACTAAGGGCAGCAGGAAGCCACAGGAGGCTTGAACCTCTCCGGGGAGGCAAGCGGTGTGCCGGGGAAGAAACATTTTGCCCACACGTTGGGCTGCTTGGGCTTCCAGAGGCCTGCCAGGATTTAACTTGAACTTTCCAGGTAGGCCTGCCCTCTCCTTGTCTGTCTTCCTGTGCAAAGAAGGGCCTGAGCCCAGGTTCATTTAGCAGCTGTTCCTGGTTAAACAGCAGTGTGGCCTTCTCACTGACCTCTCCCAAAGCCACAGTCACTCCCTGTCCAGAAGAAACCACGGAAGGTACCTTAGCTTCTTTGGGCTGCACCAACAGCTATGCCTTTAGGGGGTCACTCCTGTACCCGTCTGTGCCCCGAAGACCTGACAAACCAAGAACTTGAGCCCCCTGCCCCACCCCCACCCCTCAAGCTGGCTTTTAAAGCAAAACCTTGAAATGCTTTCTTTCCTTAGGGAGTAAATTGTGAATGGAGTTTACTCCCTAGGCAAGCCCGGAAAAGCCTTCACACGGCGAAAATACTGAAAAAAATAGCACAAGAAATACTGCTATGATATTAAGACAATTTTAAAAAGACCAAGTGGTGTTTAATAATACTCAGGGCCAACTTGAAGAAAAGATTAAGGAGACAGAAATGTTGGGTGTGTCTAAAGGGAACTTCAAAAAGTTTTAGAGCTTGTCTGCCTTGTCTAATATTAGCTGGAAACTTCCTTTCCCTTAATGTAAGTCCACTACCGCCATTACTTTTATATGCGTCATCAATTATTAGGATTCGTTTTTGACCAGATAAAATAAAATGATTTTCTTAAAGTAATAGAGAAGCTGGTCCAGGAATAAGGAAGTTGGCCAAGGATAAGGAAGATGAATGTGTGTCTGAAAAGGATTGTTTGAGAGAAGAATAAAGGGGAGAAAATAGATTCCTCCCAGGGTGAAAGTCTTTCCTATCTTCAAAAATAACAAAAAGTCACCCCCTGACCTTTCTCTTATCACGTTCACAACTCTACCTCTTAATAAGTTCCCCCAGATAGGTGTCTCAATCAAGTTCGTTGCCTTTGTTCAGTCTTCATCACTCTGCACCCCAGTCTCACATTGAAACTGTTTTTAATCATTTTCACCAACAATTTCCATGTCCCTCAATGTAGGGCCAATTTACAGACCTTAGTTTGCCTAAAATTGCAGTAACAGGCCTACCATTCATCCTGATGGGAAAGCAGAATCCTTAGTATCATATTTTCCTTCTCTCTTTTTCCAAGTCCCGCATTCAATAAGTTCAGAAGTCCTAGTAATTCTCTTTCCAAAATCTCTCTCCAATCTGCCCAGTCACCACCCAGTTCAGTCCTTCACAATATCCCAGCTGTTCTGCTGCCACAGCCTTCTGCTCAGTCTCCCTGACTGTAGTCCTGCCTTGCTTCCATCCCTTCTCCACAATGAAGCCCCAAGCACCCTTTGTGATTGGTAAACTGGATCATGCTATCCCCCTGGGTAAAACCATTTGTCGACTTTCTATTCCCAAATTAATTATATGTAAGTTATAAACATGTACTGCTATACAAATCAGTTATATATATTACAAATAATGCATAAGACACACAATTTTTCTAAAAAAGATAAAAACATAGATGATAGTTCTGATAGTTTCTTTCCATACCCCTATAAGGTTTATCCAGTCTCGAAATGACTATCTATATGATGCCCATCTCCATAACACAGTTTACAAGGTCTTCTTTGATCTAGATCCCATCTACATTTCCATCCTTAGCATCCCTCTTTACTTCATCTTTAACAAAATTCTTTTTTAAATAAAATTTTTTATTTCTTCAAATTTCAAGATGATCATTCTGTTTCATGTTACTGTCTACCTCTACTCCTCATTTCCACTCCTCTGTATGCCCCATGGAAAAAAGGATCTGTGTTCTGCTAGTGTTTATTGCTAGCAACAGACAGAACAGTACATAGAAGAGATATTTCCCAGCACAGAACAGGTGGTTAATAAATGTGTGTTACATACATGAACATAGTGCGTCTTTGAGGCAGCCACGTTTTCTATGAAATAACTAGAAATTAGAGAAAGCTGATCCATAGAAAATGAAAAGGATGAATATGTGCAGAAGGAAACAGAAGCACAGGAAAGATGGAGACAATGTCCAGGCATCTTTCTAGATCATGATGTGTTGACTAGTATACACGTTTGGCTGCTCTATTTTTAAAAGTTTTAAAATGTGAGATACACGTTTATTTATTTCTCATAAAGACAAAATGAAGCTGGATAGGTATTCCAGGCTTGGTATGGGCTGTAAATGATATGGAGGACTTCAGTTCCTTTTGTGTATTTGCTCATCCTCAACATGTAGCTTTCAACTCATGGTTCTTAGTGGCTGCTCCAACTCCTCCCGTTGCCTCAGCATTCCAACCAGTGGAAACAGAGGAAGTGACAACATAGGACATGTCTTTCCCCTTCAAAGATTGAATCCCAAAGCTTGGCCTCATTTCTGGTCACAACCCATTAATTAGAAATTAGTTTCACAGCCACACTGAGCTGCCATGCTGAGCAGGAAATGTAGTTTTTATTCTGGGTAGCTACGTGCCCAGCTAAAATCCTGGAGTGCCATTACGAAAGGAAGGAGAAATTAGATATCAGGGGAGAATCTTCCGTTTCTACAACACTTGGCACTGCTGCCTCCTGAGGCCTCACTACATTCCTGCTATCAGATTCTAGGAGATGCTCTGTATCCCGTGATGTATCCCCCTTTTAAAGTTTAACTTAGTTCAAATTGGCTTCCACTACTTAAAACCCAAAGATTGTAAACAAATCCACAAAGGTACTGAGTCTCTATGCAATGACACTAGGTGCAGAATACTACATGCACCAACTTAGGTATGTCAGGTGGGCTAGGTTTTGCTGCAGTAGCAACCCCCAAATCTCAGCAGCTTCACACAACAAGTTTATTTCTGGTCCAGGTTACCCATTCTATGAAGGTTTGCAGGGGAACTTTGTTCATCAGAGTCACTCCAGGTCCCCAGCTGACAGATGTTCTGCCCCAAGATGTATGTCTACATTCAGTATAGAATATGAAGGCAAAAGAGATAAACTGTGCACTGGCTCTTAAAGCTTCCTCCCGGAGGTACCATGTCATTTTCACACATCTTTCATTCGCTGAGCATGTCATATGGCCACATTTCACCTTGAAGAGGGTAGAGAAGTGTAAGCTATCATCTGCCTGGAAGAACTAGAGTATCTGTGGTTTGCTCCACTGGCTCCCAAAGCCTAGGTATGGTGGAAGCTTTCCCGGTTAATCTTTTTTTTTTTTTTTTTTTGTAAAGCATCCAGAAAGTATAAAATGATCTATCTGTACCTTCCTTTCCTCTCTGCTCAAACTTGTCCAGCTGAAGAAGAAATGTACTCTCTAAGTCCTGGAGACCTCTAAGGCCAATGACAACATAAATCCCTCACATCGTTTTAAATTTGAGCAGGGAAATATTATATAACAGATGATGCATTCTCAGCTTTGGTTCCATCTGGGACATCCCTTAACATTTTTAGGAGTCTCTGCATATATTCCTAGCACCATCTTGGATTTCTACAATGGGTTTGTACTCAGGTGTAGTAGATAACAAGCTTCTGAAAAAGGAAAAAAGCCAGGATCAGGAGTGTGTTAGGATACAGAAAGAAATTCTACCATGAGGTGCACACAGGGAAATCTATTTCTAGAGCCGGTAAAGGCTAAATAAAAGTGAGATTCAGCAGACACAAGGAAATCTCTGTCTACCCCCGAAATACCTTCAAATGACTGCACTAAGGCCCAAATGCCAGATTCAAAAAATCCCTTCCTGTGATTTATGGCATTACCTTTCAAGAATCCTAATCAAATGCTGGGGAGGGAATGATGTGGTTGCTCTGTGTTGCTCATATCTTAGAGGAGCAGATGTTTTCCCTTATGGCCTCTAACTGAGACCAATGGCCCTGAAGTAATTGGCTTCTAAAGAGGGCAAAAAGGATAATTTGGAGCACTGGGCATTCTTTGAAGACACAAGTCTTGGTGGGGCATCCATGTGTTCACCATGAGGCCACTCCATGCCTGGGATGGGGCTGGGGTGTGGAGGTGGGACTAAGAAAGGAGATGCAAAAAGGCACACTGGAAGGTGCAGAACCCAGGCTGTGCTTGGGGCTGAGCCCCTAACATCTCATGGATTTGCTGGGGATATCCATGGGCTATTCACAGCTCTAGGCTTTTGTAAATATGTTCAATCTCCCAGAAGCACATTTCTGCCCCTCCTCTTGTGGTCATGCTTCCTCAGGACTGGCTTAGCTCAACATTGTTCCTTTTATTTTTTCCCCTGAGTTGGAGTCTTGCTCTGTTGCCCAGACTGAAGTGCAATAGCACAATCTGAGCTAACTGCAACCTCTCCCTCCTGAGTTCAAGCAATTCCCCTGCCTTAGCCTCCCGAGTAGCTAGGATTACAGGCACGTGCCACCATGCCTGGCTAATTTTTGTATTTTTAGTAGAGATTAGGCTTCACCATGTTGGCCAGGCTGGTCTCGGACTCCTGACCTCTCTGCCTGCCTCAACCTCCCAAAATGTTGGGATTACAGGCATGAGCCACCGTGCCTGGCCAACATTGTTCCTTTTTTGAAGCTCTCCCTGTCCCCTCATTCTTATACCGACTTATACCTCAATATAGCCCTCACTGAACTGGATTATAATTACTTACTCCTCTCTTTACTACACCAAGAATGTGTTAAGGGGCAGAGATTGCACATATTCATCTCTGTATTTCCACATATATAACACAGTCACCTGAACATAGTTGATGCTCAAAACATATTCCTTAAAGCAATAAATAAATTAAAACAGCATGATTTGACATTTTCTCAGCATTTCTGTGTTTACAGCTTCATATATAATGATGAAAAACAACAAGATTATTCAGCTTAAAAAAAATACCTAAGTGGCCGGGTGTGGTGGTTCATGCCTGTGTTCCCAGAACTTTGGGAGTACAAGGTGGGTGGATCACTTGAGCCCAGGAGTTCAAGACCAGTCTGAACAACATGGTGACATGTACCTGTAGTCCCAGCTACTTGGGAGGCCAAGGTGGGAAGATTCTTTGAGCCCAGGAGGTGGAGGAGGCAGTGAGTCATGATCATGCCACTGCACTCCAGGCTGGGTGACAGAGTGAGACCTTGTCTCAAAACCAAACAAAAAGAAAACAAACTTAAGTGACTGTGCAGCATTATATAGAGTAGTAGTTTCCAAAGCAAGTAAGATGTTCCACTGAGGTGCAGGAAGAATTTTAGAACTTACATCTTTACTCACCTTCTTAAAATTTATTTTTGTGCATGTTGAAAAATGTACCCAATGTATTACTGCAGTCCTATTTGTGTGCAATTTAAAATATATAAATATACATATATTCTCAAGAGGTCATACTCAAAACTGGTAATGATAAGGTGTGTTGGGCACAGCTAATCTCCATCTCCCCAACACATACTACTTTTCTCTCTTTCTTTGATAACATTCTAAGTTATAACTAGAAACATGCCTACCAACCTCAAGACTGTTTGTCTGCATCCCTTGCAGCTAGATGTAGCCATGTGATGGCTCAGGCCAATTGACTGTGACCAGCCTCGATGTAAGCAACCTTCAGGTCATGTGTTCTTAAAAGGAAAGAAGGAAAGTGTGTCCTTTCCTTTTTCTTGCTAGCTGGGATGCAGCAATGGTAGGAGTAGGAGCAGCCATTTTAAACTCAGGGATGGAAGCCATGTTTCAGGAGCATGTTTCAGAGCAACAAGCTGCAAGGAAGCTGGACCTCCAACCCATATAGTCATCATATAAACTTTGGATTGCCTATGCTAAACTATTACATGAGAGAGACATAAATGTTATATTTTAATCACCCTTATCTTCAGACCTTTGTTACAGAAGGCAGAACACTTATCCAAAATAATGCAAGGTGTATAGTCAAAAAAAGAACTTTTAAGTTGATACAGATAATCAAGGCTCAAGGTGAAAGATACCAGTGGGAGAGGGCCCTCCAGTTCTTCTTTGAACCCCTGTAATATCACTTCTCATGCATGCCTTTTTTTTTCCTTTTTCCTTCTGTACTTTATAGACATTTGATTTTAAAAAAACTTATTCATTAGCCACTGAACGTAGGGGAAGCAAGATGGGAACTGGCATTCATTGAAAACCTGCTGCGTATCAGATGCTTTTCACAAATCATTTGCTTTACTTTCCACAACAATCCTTAAGGTAAACATTGTTATTTCTTCCCCTTTCACTAGCCAATGAAACTAAATCTAAGCAAGATTAAATAGTTGATCCAGGAACAAACGACTATAAGGACATTTGAGCAGATATTTGGATCTGAATTCAGATGATGTGGGTCAAATGTCCATGCTTTTCCATTCTCTGCCCTTTCATGTGTGTTTCTTACCTTTCCAACTCTTCCTCTTGCATCTTCTCCCTCTTATTTTACTTCACTTCCTTTTTACTTTCTTCTCCTATCCTCTTTCCTCTCTGCTATCTACCTCTTGAAGCCAAACGTCTGTATTTGGTAATCATCTGGAACAGTATTTCTCAATCTTGACTTCAATATGTATATATATTCATGCGTGTACATATGTGTATATTCCTGTAGACATGCACATATATATGTACTTGTATAAAATCTCCATAGAGATTACTTACATTGCACACAAATAAGACTGTAGTAATACACTGGGTACATTTTTTAACATGCACAAAAATAAATTTATACATTCATGGAAAACAAAACAGCAACAAAAACATTTATGGGCTCTCAGTGTCACATTCAATAAATATTAATATGAAATTAAGTAATGTACTTAAGTAATTTCATATTAATAATTTAATTAGTAATTCACAAATACTTAGAATATTAGAATAAACTCTATGTACTGCTCTTGGATAACTACAAAGCCAAACAAAATTTAAAATGAAAAAGTTTATAAATCAACAAAATTCAAATTAACCAGCATTTAATATGACAGATAATATGACTCTGTCATAGTGACATATGCCACCTACAAAGCTAACATGGTATCAGTTCCTCTCTTCAGTCCACTGTGTGCCACGGGATAGTTCTACCCCAGTTTAATTAAACTACCATGCTAGCTTTATCTGTCTAGCTTGTTGTGCAGCTATTTCATCTTTTCTAGGCACAAGCACAATCTCTGTGTGTTTTCTTTAGCCTGCAGTAATTAAAGTTGCCTGATTGGCACCCGGTAATCTTAAATATGAATGGCAGCCCAGATTCAGGTCCCATGTCCCATGGTAGGACCAAGTCCTAAGGTGCTCATCTAGATGTTCCAGCAGATGCCCATACTTCATTGTCATTATTTTTAAAGGTTATCATCTAAATGATGTCACAAAATTAAAAAATTGTTGTAATAAAACCGTGGAGCTTTCATTGAAGAAATATGGATCCAGAAAAATCAGAGTCCCACGGAAAGGAGAGGTCCAATGATAGGTCCTGCCAGGAAACTCAATCCCAGTAATGGAGAGTCCCCTTGTTATGAAGACAGAAATGGCCATAAATACGATTCACTGATTACAGAGGAATGAGCAGATTGTGAGGCAACCGTGTCCCATAACAAGCCTGGCTTATCCTTCAGATAAGAAGTGAAACAAATGCCCTTGGCTTTTCTGCAGGGCTGGGGAGAGTGAGGGAGTTAGAGGGGGAAAGCTGTCTCCTCCTGGACTCCTGCACTCAGAGTCTTGGAATCAGTCTAACTGGTGACTTGGAGAGGGACACTGCAGAGGAGAAATGAAAAAAAGTCGCCTGTGGGAACCCCCCCCCCCCCAACCCCCCGTCCACCATCCTGAGCATCTTGCCTTGTTTTTTGTTTGTTTGTTTGTTTGTTTTTAAGAGACAGAATTTCACTTTGTTACCCATACTGGAGTGCAGTGGTTCATTCACAGCTCACTGCAGCCTTAACCTACTGGGCTCAAGCCACCCTCCCACTTCAGCCTCCTGAGTAGCTGGGACATGTGCCACTATGCCCAGTTAACTTTTTAAAATTTTTGTAGAGTTGGGGTCTCACTACGTTGCCAAGGCAACTCCTGGGCTTAAATGATCCTCCCACCTCAGCCTCCGAAAGTGCTGGGATTACAGGCATAAGCCACCATACTTGGCCAACGAACTACTTTTCTGGTCCCCACTTTAAAGCCAGGAGTATTAGCAAAAAGCTGTAACTAGATATAATCCTGACTGCTCCAAAAGTCGTGAGAATAGCTGAATAGAAGTGTGCTGCATCTTCCAGTGCAGACAGTGAATTAAACTCAGTATTTGTTGATGTAGTCACTGATACTCTCCACTATGAATCTAGGAGGTAGGATGGGGTGGCCAACACCAGGGATGACTCCTGTGTGATTAAGCAGGCTCCCACTTCTCACGATGACTTACACATATCCATTCCATCATGTATTGAGCACCTACTACTAAATAACTTATTAAGCAACTACTACTATGTACCTGGCACTGTTGATGTGCTTTATATCTGTTAACTCACTTAATCCTCACAATAACCCAATGAGGTAATATTAGGATAATTTCTTTTTGCATATGCAGGAGCAGAGGCATAGCTAGGGACATGCAGATGCCTATTTCTTGAAAAGCATAAGCAGGAAAGCTGTACACTTGAGATTTCAGGCAGCTTTCCCAAAAACCTAATGTTTCTTGGCTAACATTGGGCACTTTTGTGCTTGAACCAGGTATGGTCTGGCATATGTTTCTTCAAGCACAGATTAACCCAGAAGATGAAGAGTTTTTTGCTCTAGACAGGATTTTAAGGGAACAAGAGGAATACTACTACTAAAAAAAAAAAAAGTCAGACCACAAATAGAATACAAAGGCAGTTAGAGAGATACAGAAAGCATGAACTGAATTGTGAGTTCTCAGATGAAGTGAGTGGCGCTCAGTGAACATGAAATTACCCAACAGTAAAGCCATGTGATGAAGAATCATGCCACCATTAAAGCCTACCAGTAAAGAGATGGAGAAATTATGAGATGCTGTCCAGTGAAAAATGTAACATATAGAACTAGAAATACACAGAAGTAAATAGACCAAAATGTTAACAGTAGTCACCAATAGGTTGTGCCATTGCAGACAATGCAGAAAATGTAGTGGTTTTCATGAGTATTTAGTAATTTTAAATGTGTTTTGCATTGTTGAATCTCTCTAAACTTTATTTGACATTGACTTCATATAAGAAAAAGCATTTCATCCAATGCTATCCATTTTAGATCATTATGGAAGGGAGTCACCAAGGTTACTTGGCAGCCCCTGTGAGCCCTTGTTGTTCCCACCTACCACCTAGTTCTTGCTGATATTTTAAAATGGCACAAGCTACGATCCGGATCTCTGGAGGGCTCCCCCAGGGCTTATATAAAGACATAATAAACTCCAAAATTTTTCTTAAAAAAAATAAGTTCATTAACTTTTTAAAAATTTCCTGCATAAAGGCATACAGAGTGATAAAATGGACTTTGGAGACTCACAAGTGGGGCGGTGGGAGGGAGGCTAGGGATGAAAAGCTACATATTACGTACAACGTACAGTACTTGGGCAACAGGTGCACTAAAATCTCAGAATTCACCACTATACAATTCATTCATGTAACCAAAAACCACTTGTACCTCAAAAGCTATTGAAATATTTTTTTTCAAAAAAGGATGTTCAAAATAAATACAATATACAAAGAAAAAATATTTTTTAAAAAAGAAATTTACGCCCCCCCAGAAGTCGGTACTTTCTAAAAGCTGCTGTGGTGAAGCCTACCTTATCCACTTGATTAGTCAATTAACCTCTATTATTGAGGCCTCACCATGAACCCACTAAATATAAAAGTCAGCCAAGTTCAAACTCAAGTAGGTTGTATACTTCAAAATAGCTAGAAGAGAAAAACTGGAATGTTCCCAATATGAAGAAGTGATAATTGTCTGAGGTGATGAATACCCCCAATTACCTTGATTTGATAATTGCACTTTGTATGCTGGTATCAAAATATCACATGCGGTCCAAACATATGTATAATTATTATGTATCCATAAAAATTAAAAATTAAAAATATTTTTAAAATTTAAAAATCCTGCATCTACATTCACATATTTTAAAAATCAAAAGATTCAAAGGAGTATACAATAATTCTATCCACTAACCACTCAGTTCCTTTCTTGATGCAATAATTGCATCAGTTGCTTGGGTATCCATCTGGAGGTTTTTTTTTTTTTTCTTTTTGAGACAGAGTCCCACTCTGTCACACAGGCTGGAACGCAGTGGTTCCATCTCAGCTCACTGCAACCTCCACCTCCCCGGTTCAAGCGATTCTCATGCCTCAACCTCACCAAAAGCTGGGACTACAGGCACGCACCACCATACCTGGCTAATTTTTGTATTTTTAGTAGAGACAGGATTTCACCATGTTGGCAAGGCTGGTCTCAAACTTCTGACCTCAGGTGATTCACCTGCCTCGGCCTCCCAAAGTGCTGGGATTCCAGGCATAAGCCACTGCACCCTGCCCATCTAGAGATATTTGATGCCTACAAAAACATGCTTACATATATTCCCTGTCTTCTTTGTTAAATGCAAGAAGGAGCATACTAGTCACTCTTGCTTCTTTCACTTAACAATACATCTTGGAGATATTTCACATCACCAAATTAAAAAAAAAAAAAAAAAAAAAAAAAAACCTCATTCTTTTTTGTGGCTGCTGGATATTCCATTATACAGATGCACCATAGTTCATTTAAGGCCCTACCAAAGGACATGAAGACAGAAAACCTGTATAGCTTTGACAAGAAACAGAGAAAAAATTTTTTGTTTCTATTAAATTCATTGTTGTTCTTTCCACTGCTCACTTCGGAGGCCAAGATACAGACATCCAGTAATAATGACTTGCAGTGTTGACATTACTGAAGTTCAAACACCTTGCGGAATAACGAAAGCGAAGGACAAAGCTCAGAAGCTTTGCTATTCATCAAATAAACCCTGGCATGACAGAAAACGCTTATTTGGATAATTATATCAGCATTTAGGTGGTTCTCACTTTAAAGGTTAATGTTTAACAAGGAGAAATGCAAAGGCAAGAAGAAATGGGGCTGGGCATTCAGCCTGTGGGTTTTCTCTGTATTTTACCACAGATATGCGCCTCCTGCCCTCATTCTCAGTGGGAGACAGCCCAGTTTTATTTATGTATTGTTTTTAGGCTGAGCAGCCACTGAGTGGAGAACGTCTCTTAGGAAACCCTCCCACAAGAGATCCCCATTCCCTTGTGCTAGAAACCCACTTATTTCCACCTGTGGCTCCATAGTGCCAGCATGTCACTCCAAGCCAGTTAGCCCTTCTAAATCTGTTTCCACTTGTGAATGATAAAAAGCAATCTGCCCAAGCTGGGCATGGTGGTGTGCACCTGTAGTCCTAGCTACTAAGGAGGCCGAGTGGGGAGGATCCCTGGAGCCCAGGAGTTAGAGGCCACAGTGGGCTATGATCACACCACTGCACTCCAGCCTGGGTGACACAGTGAGACCCTGTCTCAAAAAAAGAAATAAAAATAAAAGTTTAATACAATACCTGCCCAGTTCATCTCACAGTTCTGTATTAGGAGCTAATGAGCTAATGCATGTGAAAATCATATTAAAGCAACTATATTCAACAACTTCTTCAGAAAAAAGGGGGGGCTGGGCAAAGTGGCTCACATCTGTAATCCCAGGACTTTGGGAGGCTGAGGTGGGAGGATATCTTGAAGCCAGGAGTTCAAGACCAGTCTAGACAACACTGCACATAAGTACAAATATGCCTTTGAAGTGTGAGGGAAGCAGGGCAGGAATCTGTTCTCAGCAGTCAGTGGAGCCAGTACTGGGCTGAGATGGGTAAGACTGGCATTAACTTGGCTGTTTATGGTGACTCGTGCCTGTAATTCTAGCACTTTGGGAAGCTGAGGTGGGAGGATCACTTGAGGCCAGGAGTTAGAGACCAGCCTGGATAACACAGGCAGACCTTGTCTCTATTTTTAAAAAATCTGTATTTAAAAAAAAAAAAAAAAAAAAAAACCTGACACTAACTTGCTGTGTGACCTTAGGGAAACCTCTGAACATCTCTGGGCCTCAGAGGCCTTTCAGCATGAACCTTGTGAGTATATTTTCCATATCTTTTCCTAAGAGTACAGGGATAAAGAGTAGACCAGTGAGGGTGCCTGGCCACTCAAGCGGGGAGAAGAAAGATATCTCAGATAAGGAGTGGTGACAGGGACACAGGAGAGGAGAAACCACCCACCTGCCATCACCTCTGCGTTTCTGAGATGGGGGAGGGAACAGTATGGGCCACGAGGAATTAACATGGACCCTTTCTCAAGCTAGGAACAGACTGTGAGCCACATCCACAAGTACCTGCTTTCAGGCACTAAGGAGGAGTGTGGGATACTGTGGGTGAGACAGCTGCATCCTGGTTTCTGCAGGGTGAGGTTCCTGAAGGGAGGATACACACCCAGCATCATGTACTATGAGAATGTTCCATGGGGAAGCTGATGATGGAGAGCCAGGAGGTGCCATTCTTCATGAGTGGCCTTTGCCCCAAGTTCATCCTGGACAAAGCCAGGGACCTGGGCTCTAACCCTCTAGTCGTTTTTCCTAGAAGCTGGGAAAAGACTCTAGAAATGTTTGATGAGAAACAAATGAATAAATATTCAAGTCCCCAAGACTTCTGAGAGGGAGAGATAGCTGGGTGGGAGGGGCGGAGAGAGAGAGAGAGAGAGAAAGCATAAGAGAGCTCATATCTGAGGTCCCAGCTACTCAGGGAGCTGAGGCCGGAGGATCCCTTAAGCCCAGGAGCTCAGGGCTGCAGTGAGCTGTGATCGAACTACTGCACTCCAGCCTGGGTGACAGAGCGACACTCTGTCTCTAAAAACAATAACGAGAGAGAGGCAGAGACAGAGAGATGAGACCAAGGCTCAACATCAATGGCCCTGGCCAGAAGCTCTCCTGCAGCTGAGAACCTAGGAGATGGGGCAAGACCTATGGGCAGCCGGAAGAAAGCCTGGGAATCTGCCAGGCCCAGGGCAACAGGGTGGCACTGAGCCCGTGCTGAAGACTTGAAAAACTCTTGAGGTCTCACCAGGGATTAGCACTAGAAAGAACCAAGTGCTCCTTCTACTGCCCACCACAGGGGATGAGATACGATTCTATAACGAGGCAGAGCTCTTTACAAGGTTAGGGGACATCTCTCATGGGGACAATGTGTGGTGAGAAGAAGCCTGGGCCTGGCAGAGAACAGAGTGGCTTGCAGCTCTGGGAGCAGCTCTCTCTCTCTCTCTCCCCGCCCCGTCTCTCTCTCAGACTCCTGGAGCCTTGTGACTAAGCCCCTCTCCAGGCTCCCCAACTGCCTAGAGGATCCAGGGGTGCAGAGAGCATGACTGAAATGAGAGCAGGGGGGGCTCTAGCCTGGCAAGATAAGGCTCAGTTTCAGCCTTCTCATCCAACCTGTTGCTTCCAGTGGCAGAGGACAGCCATCCACATGGTCGTGACCTCCAGTGACCCAGAGAAAATTCCCTTTATTAGCGGAGAAGTCTTTCTTCTTTTTATAAGAGAAAAGAAAGATCATGTCTTACTTAAAGCCTGTGTGTGTATGTGTGTGTGTGACACAGTGTCACTGTCTGTAGTCCTTGTCCTAGATTCTCAACAAGGCCAGTGTGCACAGCCAGCAATTCTCTAAAAACTTAGAGGGCAGTAGAGGGAGGAGGAGGAGGAGGAGGAGGAGGAAGGGGAGGAAGGGCTATGTCTGAAACAAGTGAGTACATTTTCTGTTCTTCCTACCCCATGCTCATCTATGCACCCCTAGGAGCCACCCAGAGCCTGCATGCTAGTTCTGCCCCCTTCATAAGACAATAAGCTTCATACCAGCAGTAAATGTCCCATGAGCTCACTGGATGCTTAAGGTGAATTTCTGTAACTCTTTCCGCAAACTCATCAAAAATGTCAGATGATTTTCTGTGGAAGTGGATTGCTAAAATCATATTGAATAAAAAGATACCCATATATAGCCGGGCATGGTGGCTCATGCCTCTAACCCCAGCACTTTGGGAGGCCAAGGTGGGTGGATCACTTGAGGTCAGGTGTTCGAGACCAGCCTCGCCAAAGTGGTGCAACCCCATTTCTACTAAAAATACAAAATCAGCCAGTCATAGTGGCGGGCACCTGTAATCCCAGCTACTCGGGAGGCTAAGGCAGGAGAATCGCTTGAACCTGGGAGGTGGAGGTTGCCATGAGCCGAGATCGCACCACTGCACCCCAGCTTGGGCAACAGAGCGAGACTTTATCCCCCAACCTCCATGCTCCCCCCCAAAAAAGAAAAAACAGATACCCATATATTCACACGCACTCCCCTGTCTCCCAGTCCTCCACCTACCCACATGTCTATGACACATAGTTTCTCAAGAGCCACCAGTCTAGAGAGCCATCAGAGAAAGCCTTTCAACCTCTTGAAAAGAGACTTTGTAGGCTCAATTCTAGTCTTCTCTTCAGTGGATAGTTATCGGTATTTCCAATAAGGCTTTGAAACTGGGTAATTTGCTACTCTTGCATGTCCTCACATTGCCCCATGGGCACGGGCATATTTCCACTTAGTTTTAGTCTATGTGAGGAAGGGAGGGTGCACACCACTAGCTGGCTAGATCTCTGGCCTTGATACAAACACACACACACACACACACACACACACACACACACACACACACACCCTTTTCCCTTCCTTTGAGGTCAGAAAGAGAAATCTACTTGCAGAGAATCACAGCTCAGGCTCTATCACCAGGAACCTGTCCATATTTGCCTTTAAGGATATGCAAACAGTGAACGACTCCTTCACTATGAAGGCTGAGAAACTAAGACAGGAAAAAACTACTGAAAACCAGTCAATCCTTGGGTTAAAATTGTTTGCGGTCGTTGGCAGTTCAAGGTAAGGCAATCTCTGGCCTTCTAACCTTATGTATCTTTTGGTTTAACTCTTTGGTCTCAATTCAGTTAATTACAGTGCAATGTCTAAAACCAAGAATCGTATTTAAATCACTAATCTGAAGAGGATTGACTTGGAATTTGAGAGGTGTCTGAATACCCAACAGAAGCCTCTAGTGAGACAAGTGCCTGAAAAAGGAAGTGGCCCAGGAGGACGACTCCTTTCACTCCTCTGTAGGGAGAAGACGCAGGATGGCTGCGCTTCTGAACTCTCCTGGGGTGGAAGCCGCGGCCTGGCTTTTAACCGGAATTGCCCAGACCTCGAAAGTGTTTCTTTGTTGCTCTTAAAAGGAGGAATTCACGTTGCATCGCAGTCTGTGATTAAGTCTGTCTTGGGACAGAGTTGCACACGTTTTGTGGCATGTGTGTGTGTGTGTGTGTTTCAGAAAACAAAGGTCGAGAAAGAAAAAAACAAATCATTCAGGGATGGTCCCGGTGGCCAGTCAGAAAGGTGAGAGACTCGGGCTTTGAAAACGATTCACACTCTGCCCTTTAACTTCAATGCCCTCCCTCTGGACTGCGCCGGAGCAGACGATTCAATTGACTCCTTTTGTATCCGGTTTATTGCTCAGAATCCCTAGGGTCTAGATTTGCTCTTAGAAGAAACGCGCCCCGCTGAGCTGCTCTCAGAGGCAGCCCCTCCCGTCTCCCCATTCCTTTCTCCGGGCCGGGCCAGGGAGGGCAGGGGAGGCTGCCACTGAGCCGACGTCGCTGGGGACGGGCACCTTGCACCGGAGCCAGGCTCCGGAGCGGCGTCCCATAGGTGCGCTCCCAGCCCCCGTGCTGCGTCTGGAACGCCTTGGGAGTGGGCCCGGATCACCTTCCAATGCCACCCGCATATACTCTGCAAACTGTGCAAAAGCCCTTGAAAAGTCCAGAGATGTGACATAAGCCCCCAGTGGAACCCAGGCCGGAGCCCCGCGAGCCTCGGATAAGGGGGTGGCGGGATGCACCCACCTGGCCCCTGAGGGCAGCACCCTTGGATTGCCCAGGCTGCCGCGGAGGAAGACGATTGCCGCGCGGCCTCCGCTCTCGCCATCTGGGCCACCGGCGCGCACCCCTAGGAGCTTCTCTGGCTGCTTGTAGACGCAGCGCGCGGCTACCCCAGCCCCAGGGCAGAAAGACCCGGCGCTGCTCAGAGCGGGCAGGTAGGCGGCGGGCACCGCGGTACGCAGGTGCCCCTGGAGCCGCGCGCGGGGCAGGTACAGAATCCAGTACGCAGAGGCAGAGGAACAGGATGAGAGAAGTGCGAGGAGTCCTGTGCCGCGCGACCCCGCCTTTTCCTCACCCCAGGAGCTCCCAAAGGGAGCAAAACGCCCCCCACCCCCGCCCACCGCCGCGCCTCCGGGCCCCCTCGCCGCCGGCACCCCGCGCTCTGATTGGCTGGCGCGATGGGTCCCTGGCACGCGCCTGTGGATATTGTTATAAGAATCCTCGCGTGCCAGCCCTCAGCTCCAGCAAGTCCTTCACAGCCCTCCCCAGCGCAAGGCGGGCGCCGGCCAGAGCGCAGCGGCCGCGGGCACTCCAGGGAGGCCCGGGGGCGGGCAGCCCAGCGGCCGCCTAGCTGCCCCCAGCCAGGGCTCCGGGAGGGAGGGGCTCGGACAGGCGACGCCGGCCACAGAGACTTACCAAGAACTAACACGCGCAGCCCGGCAGTCCCGCTGCCCACTGCGGCGGCAAGCATGGACGCGGTGCTGCTGGAGCACTTCCCCGGGGGCCTGGACGCCTTTCCTTCTCCGTACTTCGACGAGGAAGACTTCTTCACCGACCAGTCTTCCCGGGACCCACTGGAGGACGGCGATGAGCTGCTGGCGGATGAGCAGGCCGAGGTGGAGTTCCTTAGCCACCAGCTCCACGAGTACTGCTACCGCGACGGGGCGTGCCTGCTGCTGCAGCCCGCGCCCTCGGCCGCTCCGCTAGCGCTCGCCCCGCCGCCCTCGGGGGGCCCCGGTGAGCCAGAGGACCGCGGCGGCGGCGGCTACTGCTGCGAGGCAGGGGCGCCCCCAGGCGGCTTCCCTTACTCGCCCGGCTCGCCGCCCTCGTGCCTGGCCTACCCGTGCGCCGGGGCAGCAGTACTGTCTCCCGAGGCGCGGCTGCGCGGCCTGAGCGGAGCGGCGGCCGCGGCTGCGCGGCGGCGGCGGCGGGTGCGCTCCGAGGCGGAGCTGCAGCAACTGCGGCAGGCGGCCAACGTGCGCGAGCGGCGGCGCATGCAGTCCATCAACGACGCCTTCGAGGGGCTGCGCTCGCACATCCCCACGCTGCCCTACGAGAAGCGCCTCTCCAAGGTGGACACGCTGCGCCTGGCCATAGGCTACATCAACTTCCTCAGCGAGCTCGTGCAGGCCGACCTGCCCTTGCGCGGCGTTGGCGCGGCAGGCTGCGGGGGGCCAGGCGGCAGCGGGCGCCTGGGTGGGGACAGCCCGGGCAGCCAGGCCCAGAAGGTCATCATCTGCCATCGGGGCACCCGTAAGTGCTTCCGCTTCCCAGCTCAGGTAGACGGGGACGGGCACTCGAAGGCCCCGGAGGGGCTGGGGGAGCTGACTGCCAAGCCGAATGACGGACCGACGGATTGTCGGTGGGCACAGGCAACCTTGAACGCGAGCTCGCCTTTCTCGTTTGTTTGTTTTTTCTTTTTTCTTTTTTCTGCCACGTTGACCGCGGCTCTCAAGGGCGCGCGCCCCCGCCAGACTTGCAGCTCCTCAGATTCCTGGGAGGGGATGGTGGGAGCTTGAAGTGTGGAGGAAGAGGGTGGTTCTAGTGTAACCGGAGGACACCTGCTCAGTTGAGGTGCCCAGGAAAGGGTCCTAAAGGACCTGATGGGACCAATGGGAATGTGGTTGGATATTCACAGTCTGTTTTCTCTTCTCACCTGTCCAGGGTCTCCGTCCCCCAGCGACCCTGATTATGGCCTCCCTCCCCTAGCAGGACACTCTCTCTCATGGACTGATGAAAAACAACTCAAGGAACAAAATATTATCCGAACAGCCAAAGTCTGGACCCCAGAGGACCCCAGAAAACTCAACAGCAAATCTTCCTTCAACAACATAGAAAACAAACCACCATTTGAGTTTGTGTCCTGAGAAGTCCCAGACTCGGCTGAGGATCTGATTATGTCTCTGTGCATATTGTACATGTAAATATCTATAATGTAAATGTAATTTAAGAATCAAATTTTTCTAATGGCAATCAACTGTTTATTATTTATCTATTTATTATCCTATTGAGTTGATGAAATAGATGATTTCTTTTTAAATATATAATTTATATAATTTATCCTGATTTTCTGAAAATATGCAATAGCCTGTGATTTTCCTGAACTCTGTGTTGTTGGGAGAACTCTGGCCAGAAAACGTCATTCTTATTTATTGCCAGATATGGTTTATTTCTAAGCGTTGTCAATAAATGCTATTTACACCTTTTCCTAAAGGTTTTTGAGTGCATGATTTGATAGATAATCTTTAAAAAGAATTAGTAAAAATTAACCGAACCAGAGACTAAAGTATAGCTCTCTAGTAAGAAACTACATTTCAGATTTAGCCTAAAGGTGGGTAGGTTAGAGGATTAGACCTCAGCTTTCTAGGACAGCACTTCCTCTAGGTTGCCTGCCCTACATAGCAACATTTGTATATATTTTTAGCCCACCTTCCAAACACCCTATACAAATTCATCCTGGAGTATTTATTGTTCCCACTTTGCAGGTGGAAAAGCTAAGACTCAGAGACGACATTTGATTTACCCAAGGTCACCCCTACCCTGTCTATTCCTGGTGTATAAAAGTGAGCGCGCGGTGTACTGTGGGAGCAGGGGGCTAGTGGGCTAAAGGAATGGGCCTTTCTGCTTCCACCGGCTGGGAAAGGGGCTACTTTTGAGCTGCCCTGTGACCAGCTTCTTCGGCAGCAACAGCATCAGGTACCTGGAACTCAGGCTTACTCCTCACAAAGGAGATGGGACAGGCTACAGTGCCCAAAGCCTAGAGACCACTCCGAGGCCACTCAACAAAATCCAGGGTCTTTTAGGTAAGGTAGGAAGAAGCCGCCCGCTACCGCTGCCACCTTTGCAACAGGCTTACTTCTAAAACTGAGTTTGTTTTGCCTTCAACAGAACTTGACCCTCCTCGGCCAGCAACCTGGGGAGAAGGCGAGCCTGAGGCAGGGGGCGTAGGGTCGCCCTCTAGCGAAGGGGAGAAGAGTGAGGGCGCGGCCGAGGTCGCTTAGCCAGAAAGCCTAGGAGTCCAGGCTTGGGTTTGTCTCCTTTGTGACCAAGAGCGCCTCCCGGGATCTCGGGGCGTCCTTCCCTGCCGGCCAGAGCCGGGGCGCGGCACTGGACGGCGAGGCCTGGCGCGCGCGCAGATGGCGCTGGCGCGAGCGCGGACTGCAGACGCGCTCCTTCGCGTGGCACCTTAGTCCCGCGCGGCGCAGGCCTGGCCCAGTCGGGGTGTGGCTCCGCGGCCCGCAGCGGCCTGGTGGGCGAAGGTACAATTGCGGATAGTCTCTAATACTCACGGCCCTGCCGCAGGACAATATGTTGGCAGCATGCTAATTGCTTTAACCTAGTTTCAGACCCACCGAGGGGTTCCCCGCGCGCCGCGGGTGCCATGGACCTAGTCCAAGAGCAATTAAAGCGAGGCCGTGAGCCCGACCCCGCAGCGCGGCCTGGCCAGACACACGGAGATTCTGGGTCCCGAGGCTCCCGAGAGCCCCTTGGCCGTGGACCCATCACCACTTTTAAGCCTTCGCGCCCTCTCCCTCCCCTCCTCCTAAAAGAAGATTTCACACTGGAGACAGAATTTCAGAACCAGAGAAAATAATTCCATTTTGTCCTTTATTAGGGCCTCATTAAACACGAAAGTTGCTTTTGCACAAATGCTTCCATCAGGCATGTAATCTCATTACACTCATTAGAAAGTCAAATGTTAGGCCGACTTCAACTTAATTATAAGTTATGGAAGTATTGTACCGTTTTCTTCGGCTGTGTAGACCTGCGTTTCTGTTGGATGGGCAGTGTGGCACTCACAGTTAAAACACTGCAATCATTGTGATGTGGCACCTTTTATTTTGCGTGCCACTTTTTTTGCGATTCAATGCCTCAACACAACCTTTAGTGCGGTGCAGATGAAGCGGAAGAACCGAGCTGAGCATGCAAAACACCAGGGTCTCTATCTTGTCACTCTCTGTCC
>NC_045442.1:108061690-108146690 GCF_002776525.5 Piliocolobus tephrosceles | reverse complement strand
TTCGGGGGGAACCAGGGATGTGCCTTTGACTGAATTAGCCATAAAGACGTCTTGCTATGACTTTTGTTCCCCACGAAAGCAAAGAAATATTGCGTTTAATATGAGAAGTACTGTTCACAGCTTTTCCGTGCCCCTTAAGAAATATTACAGTGCTGATTTACTGGCCTTCTACCGAGTTGGCCCCAAGGGCGGCTGGGGGTGGTGGGGTGGGGACGGTGCAGTGAGGACAGAGAAGGAGGAGGCGGAGTCAGAGCGCTAAAGTGCCTGTTTCCAAAGTTCTCTCTTTGCAACAGCAAATTTATCAATCTTTTCATCTGACAATACTTTGAAATATATCATTGTCATCTAGAGTTGTTTGATAGATTATCTGCAGGCACACAGCTTTTTTCAAGGTCAAGTTGAAGATTCTTGTTTGCTGTTTAACTGGGTTGTTTCAAAACTCAGAACAATGCCTGCCTGTTGAATTTTCACTTGTTCTCATGGGGCATTCGAAAGCAAGTTTTCCTATTGACCGGATCTCTGGACATTTTATCCTCTTGAGCTAAATTCAGCAAACAAGGCTTAGGAATGAAATCAACAGAAGAATAAATGAGATCTAATCTTAGCATTTGCAAATGCTAGAGACCTTAAGTGGTCTTTCATATCTACTCAAAGTGTGTACTAATTTTTGTCTGCATGTTGCAGGCTGGTTATGGCCAAACACATCTCAACTTTGACTTTATTCCAGTGGGAAGCAGCGAATACACTCCCCTAAAGCAGAAAGGCAAAGAAATTGTGGCCACTCTTGTTTTTGCCAGTGCATAACCTGTTGTTCTAAAGGCATTTTAAAATAAAGTCAGCTGCTTCTAAGTCATTATGTTTTATAGACATATCTATTTCTATTTTTTAGTGGAAAGACTGGCTTCACAGTTTTCTCTATATCTGCGATGATTGATTTTTTTTATTCAACTAACTTTTATTTACCTTGCAATAATGTTCTGGACCAATGTGATAAATTACAGATATGCAAATTTCTTTCAATGGTGTTGTAAGTGTGTCTAGCTGGAGCTGAATAACTCCTTGCAAGTCAGTCTGTGCGCGCTCAGGACCCCAGGGAGCTGATCAAAGCACCCATTCTCTTTCATCCCTGGTATTCTCCTCCAAACTATTTCGATACAATATGTTTCCATGATGCACTTAATGTGCTAGGGACATAGAACTCATTACAACCTAGCTAGTTCTGCGGACCTCTTTGTTCCGCGGCAGAAAGTCAAAGAAAAAAGGAAAAGCGCTGCCAGTTGCCAGCTTTCTGAAATGCTAAAGCATGCGTCATTTTTCACCAGGTCTCGTCTTGATATCCTCAAAAGACAAACTATGAAACCGGCCTCAGCCCTTTCTGGCATTAATTACACTGCTGTCCAGCCGATCTGTTTTTCCTATTATATGCATTTCTCAGCAGGGATTTTTTTTTTTTTTTTTTTTGCAAGACTAATGCAGCTGCAAGTTAAACTATGAATGCATTTTCATTACTATGGGAAAAAAATAAGTAAAAAGGATGCAAAACATACAGCAAAACTTTTGAAGGGCTTCTGATGGACAACAGATATAGGGCAGGACCTGGGTGATTTGCAATTTCTCCCAACCTGAAATTGGCTGAGAGCCTCAGAAATTTCCAATATTTCCAGGGTTCTGTGGAGACCTTTATTGTGCCATTTGAAACTTTGCTTTGGTACCCAGATAAATCTTGAAGGTTCAAGTTTCTATTAAAGTGCTGAAATGAAGCAGTTTGATATTGCACCCAACCAGGAGGCTGCTTCCAAGGAATTTCTGTCCAGGACGATGGCACAGAGGATACAAATTTTATTTCATTTCCTCTGTTTCTTGTAGGGTTGATTGGTTGGTGGAAATGGCTGGCAGCCAGTTCTGGGAAAGATTCCAGACCTGACTCCGATTAACCCTCTCTGGTGAAACTCTGCTGGAAACCAACTCACCAGCAATTGCCATTAATCTACTTACTAATTAAGCCAATTCATTTCTAAAGGAGAAAAATTCCTTTCTTTAGCCAAACTGATGGGAGGAAATTTGAAAGAAGCGCCAAACTGTGTAACTGTAATTCAGCCAAGGACTGCTAAAACAAGGTGTTGATATATAGCAGCAGATTTAAAACAAGTTTCTAGGGCAACACTCCTTTGGAGACAGCGGCATATAGTGCATAGTAGATGAAGCTCGAACAATGCTCCACAGCGCTGTACCATCCCGTGTACTTGCGTTGAAAATAACACGTCTCTCTCCAATTAAATCGTGTTCCTTTTACGCACAAATAAATCGCCTCTGCAGCTTTCTTTTGAACTAAAGTATATCAGCTTTATGTGACAACTACCACAAATATATTTCTTGAGACTTAATAAATAACTTTAGAATTCTGTAATCCAGAGCCTATGATTCAGATACAGGCTCTTAACAAGTCCTTACTTGTAGTTAGGGGAATAGAAAGAACCAAGTTGAACATTACGCATGGAAGAAAAGCAAACCCGCCTTTTGGCAAATGATGTCTGGCATTCCAGCGGAATCTTGGTTTGCATCCTTACCAGGAGGCAAAACTCTAAAGAGTTTCCCTACTTATTAAAGAATTTCTGACAGTCTTTAAGATGCGGCTAGGTGCCCTGTGCCAAGGTAAGATAAGAATGAATCTTCCTTGAGGAAATGTACGATCTCCCTCTAGTCTTTATGACCCACCTTCATGAGGACTAGTTATTGGGCGAGGAGACAGCAAATTAGATTGATGTTTTTGGTATAGAAAGACTGGACGAATTAGAGAGGGAGTCAAACTTTTTAATTAAAGTCCGTTCCTTCCCACTCTTAGACGCCTGGACTCTTCTGAGTCCCGGGAGCACCTGAATGGATGTGGTCGCCCTGCAGGGTCGCTGTGCCCTGCTCACCCAGCACCAGTCAGCGCTTTTCTTAAAGGCGTGGAAAGGAGCGCGCACGAGGCGCGCATTGAGGTCTATTCCAGCACAGTGCTGGTTAATGTACATAATCCGGAGAGATTAAACAATTAGTTTAGAAAATTCTTGGAGATAGTATCCTTTGAGAGGGAGGCACCTTACACCAGGATGGTGAGACCACTCTTTCTGTGGCCCCATCTGCGCAGTCCAGGCTTCTGCTCAGTTAATCAACAGTCTCCGCGGGGCTGCTCTGGGGCATGGATGCTTCCTCCAAGGACTCTTCTTTTGGGGATTCCGACAACTTCCCTATACGTGAAGAAAGGTGGACAGACATAAATTTTGTTTTACTTACCATACACAAACCACTCCCCACTCTTCCCCCATAGCATTTTGCATCATCTTTTTAGTGGGTGCTCCCAGCCCTGGCCCTAGCTGGGAGCCTCTTCAGGAACCTGGAAGAGAGGTGGTGAAGGAGGTAGGGCAGGCAGGCAGATTATCCTTGGCCTTCTAGACAGCGTGTGCCAGCCAAGCTTTGCTCTGAGACAGTCTGGAGCTCTCCAGCAGCCCCAGACTGCAGGAATGGTCTTAGGTGCCCCTGATAAAGGCCGGTACTCAACATTCTACTGAAGCCATTGTAACAGGGATTTGATTTTTCCAAGATTTAAATTTCCATTTGCTTTGCAATCTTTCTTCCATGTGAAACAGAAAATTATGAATGAGAAGGAAAGAAAACCACATTGGTCCTGGGCTCTGAAACTGGGGAATGGGAAGATGTCCCCACCCCCAACCTCAACGGTTTGGGCTCTCTGCCCTGTGGGGAGGAACATTTACCTGGTGCGTAAATTGTGAGGAAAGCGTTGGGGGTCTGAGACAGGAAAGCCACAACATGGGATGTGATGTTCCAGCTTTGAAGGGGAACAAAGGCCCTGGGCTAATCCCACTGAAAGCCGGGAGCGTGGAGAAGGCAACAAAGCATTGCAGCCTGCGGTCACCGGTAGGTGTCAATGTGGACACTTACAGCCAGGCAATGGGAGAGGGGAACACAGAGGAGCCAGGCTGTCATTCCAAGGCTTAACATGAACAAAGATAAAAACGTGACAACCTCGGATTTCAATGGTTGGGAGGTTCAAAGTGGAGTGCTCCAGAGCCTATCTGGGTCAAGTCTTTTCTGCAGAAGGGCCTTTCTTTTTCTAGTCGAGTATCAACCAGGGAAGCCCCAAGGGCCTTTTCCCAAGGTAACTTTTCTTACTCAAAGCTTTCTTTAAAGTCATGTCCAATACTACGCACTGCCATAAAGATACGGAGCTTGTGAGATGCCTGGAAATAGCAAAAAGGGCATTGTTTTCTGCACCCCAGAAACTCCAGGAGGCTTCATTCAGTCCTTATGAACTTGAACAGGCTATCTAAACTTTCTGAATAAGCTTCGTGTATTCTTTTGCACATTTAATGAAAAGAAATGAAATTCCCTTTTATAAAACTATGCATACATGTAGATGAGTCAACGGGTTCCATAATTTAGAAAAGTACTCATCTTACAAAGAAGTTCTGGTAGTGCAATGTTGAAGGAATAGTGGAAACTTGCTAGAGTTAAATATACTGGAGATTTTAGTCTATTAGAAATTAGCAGATAAGGAATTTACCAACAAATAAATCTCCTGAACAATCTGGGAAAGATAATTAAGAATCTTCTACTAATACAACTCATTAACAAAGATTATCTTAGAAAATCAATAAATGGACATAAATTATGTTTATATGAGTAACTGAGAAACATTGCTTTTTTAAAAATTCTATCACTAAAACCAAAATACAAGTTAGGAAAATCATAATGTAACAAAATTCTGATTTGCTTTAGTTGAAGTAAGTCTCCTAAATAATAAAAAAAAGGATGTAAATATCCTAAAAGACTAATGACATTTCACAGGTAATGCAATTTAGAAAGAAACACTTCCATGTTTTCTTTTCCAACAATGTGCATTTTTGTAAACTGCTATAAATTGCAATTCAAAAGCACTGATCTCGCCATCCCCAATCATTTTTTATACTGATCAAATGAATGCAGATACTCCCATTTGGGAGGGGCGACATGACATTTCACTTGGCAGTTCTAAACAGGTCACAGACCTTTCACAGACCCTAAGGCAGTGGGAGGGAGCTCTTTACTAAACCGTGTAACCAAATCAAACCAATGGTTACCCCTTTTCAAAACCAATGGAATGGTTTGCACAATGCTATTCACATAGCAGTACAGAAACTGAAAGGATGGTCATCCAATGGAAATTTCTTTCCTTTTGTTTAAACTTGCAGAGCTCAAAAAGTAATACTTGAGGAAAAACAATTACATGTGCTATGATAAAAATAATAAACAATACACATGCATTTTTGTTGGCACCACAGGGCTCAGCTGTAACTGTTCATTTGTATGTATATATATGCACATGTATGTATGTATATGCATGTATATTTATTGAAGATGTTGCTTTGTTTGAAACCTTCAGCACAAAGACACAACAATGCTGCCCTGGAGATGACCTATTGCTTTCAAGTTGCTTGAACACATCAGAATTTCCATTGTTAGGGTTGATTAATTGAAACTGATAAGTTACCATGAATAAAGATTGTTTTTCTGTTTAATGTGGTGGGCTTGATTTGGTAAATGCCTCATTCATGTAGCTTTGCAGTGCAGCATATGGGTAAAAGTCATTCAGTATCACAAACATATACAATTTATTATGCTTGTATGGGCACAGCCAAAGCCCTTTCTATTTTAATGACAAAGTTTCAATGAAAAATTTCATTTAAAGAGTCACTAGTTACATGAAGTGTGATTTTGTAATTTATTCTTTGAGTTTCCAGCTCTGACTTTCTGTGGATAATTTAAAATATATAATATTTTAATCTAGTTTTAAAAAGGTATATATCTCCAAGTTATGCCCCAGCATTAGTCATTGGAAAAAAAGCAGAATCTACCTTAAATGTTAGCAGACACACATGAAGAGAAAGCACTGTCATCTGATGCCACCTCTGTGCCATACACTTGATACAGTTACTATAAATGTTTCATTGTGAGGTCACCAATTATAGCTCACACTGCCCAGTTTACAAGAAAATGCAAAGGAGCTTGTTTGGTGAATAACATGCCAACTTCTTAAAGGCTTTTTTTTTTTTTTTTTTTTTTTTTGTCTTAATGAATGAAGTCAGAAGGCAACATTTTGAAAATAATTTAGGGACTATCACATGAAAAATCCCAGTGGACTTATTAATGTTTTCACCATTTAATTACTGTGAACTTCCTTTACTGGAAAGCTGATGTCACTTTGAAAAGTGTTAACTACATTAAAAGTGGTCACAAATATTTACCAATAAAGGGAAGGTTGGTAATTTTTGTAATGATCCTGTACAAAAACTTTTATTTTTTGCCTTTTTCATTTAGGTTGCTCAGGTAGTAATGAAAAATACAAAAGACATGCTAATGAACAAACGAATCGACTGTACTAAACCATCAAAGAGATAGTTACCGTATTCAGCCTTTAATGTCTCATCAAATAAATTCTCTGGTCATTCATGTCCATGAAACAGTTCAAGTTCATCCAACATTTCTCAATTAAATTAGATGGGTGATTTCAGTTCAGCCCTTCTGGAGAGTAATAAACTACATCGGTCACAGTTGACCACAGCTAGCATGTGTTTCATAAAGGGCTGGATGTCCATTGGAAAGCTAATCAGTACACCGGCACTTGTAAAATTCCCTCCTGCATTTTGAAGTGATAATCTGTATCTAATTTTTAAAGAAAAATTTACTTTCCTTTCACTCTTCTGAGGCCAATTTCTTTTCTGGACCTGAATAGAGATCATTGGTGAAACGGGACCAAATAGCTGTGGTATGTGTACAACAAAAACCCACCTCTTTGTAGAACATAACAAATTATGCAATGTTCACAGATGCGCTTCACATTGTGCCTTTTGTGAGAAAATGAAGGCCCAAGTCTATTCCCCACCCCCCTCTTTATGAAAGACTGGGCTGCCAATGCAATCTGTTCTAATCCTAGAGAAAAATAAACACTCTTAATATGGAAGCTTTAGGTAGTTGTCTCTAAAATGATTTTCATTTGAACGTTTGGTCTATGCAATTTTTGCACATATGAATTTGAAGTTACAAGTAGCTATTTTTTCTTATGAACAGGTGAACAACTTGGAACCTAAGGATTGAAATGTTAACTGCTCCTGTAACTCACCTGTAACACACCTTGACATCTGCATATTTAGTGGAAAGGCTGTAATCACATAGTTTCATGCTTGAATTTATAGGTTCCCAAAGAAATGCAGTAATATTTCAGTCATGGTTTTAAAAACATACACACTGAAAATATTTAAAATTTTGTTTCTGTATCTTGGTTTCTGATTATTCTTATGGGAAAAGTGGTTATTAATATATAATTCTGAATAGCAAGGTAGCGATTTCTGCAGAAATGGTGAAGAATGCAGACAGACCTCCTGAGGCCCACCTTACCTCATGGGACTTCCACAAATCCTGGTCTGACTTTTACAGAATGTGCTAGTCATTGAGTGACTGTCTTAGAACATAAATTCCAGGCACTGAGAAAAATCTCTATATCCTCAGTGCCTCACCTAGGGCTTTGCTTAGGTATTCATAAAGACTGTGGAATGAATGAGTGAATGGATTAACAAACAGAAGGTAAAACCTAGAAGGCTAAGTAGTATGTTCCACTTATTATCCACAGCCTTTGCAGTTCCCTCACACATTGACTCTAGTCTTGGCTCTGTGACTTGCTCTGGCTAATGGGACAAGAACAAATGTGACCTGAGCAGAGACTTGAACAATCCTTGTGCATTGGAGCCTGCTCTCTTGCTGTTCTGGAGAACCCTGAGACCATCATGAAAGCAAGCCTGACTTAGCTTACTTGATAATGAGAGACATGAGGTCTGGTTACCCCTGTCACCCCAGCAGACAGCCGGCATAAGGCCATCAATGACCAGCTGAACACAGAAGCTCAGCGAGACCAGGCAGAAGACCCACCACCTAGATGAAGGCATGTGGGCAGGAACATGTCCTTGGGACAGCATGAAACAGCAGGGAACTGCAAGTCATTTGTGACCACTAGGTTAGAAAGCTCACATAAGGGAGAGGCAGGGGTTATGAATGATCTTGTAGGCTAAACTGAAGAACTTGATTTTATCTTGAAAGCCACAGAGATCTGCTGAAGGATTCAGCAGGAAATAACAGCGTGAAAAAGTGAAGCGAAATATAAAATCCTTAGCAACCTCAACATTGAAGACACAGAGCTGGGGAAAAATTGATCAACCAGGAGAGACTGAGAAGGGCACTCTGAATAGGAGGAGGAGAACCAGGACAGACTGATGTCTTGGAAGTCAAGAGGAGAGAGTTTTGAGAATTAAGGTGAAGGATACAACGTTTCAGTTATATGAGATGAATAAATTCTGAAGATCTAATGTACAGCAGAGTAACTATAGTTAACAATACTGTATTGTATACTTGAAATTCGCTAAGAGGGTAGATAGCTCTTAAGTGTTCTCATCATAAAAGGAGGAGGACGGAGAAGGAAGAAGGAAAAAGAAAGGGAGAGGAAGAAAATGGTGAAATTATAAATATGCCAGTTAGCTTGTCTGTGGTGATCATTTCACTTAAGTATATATAATTTGTATTTGTCAACTATATCTCAATAGAGCTATTCACAAAAAATTTAAGGGGCCAGGCACAGTGGCTCACGCCTGTAATCCCAGCACTTTGGGAGGCCAAGGCATGTGGATTGCTTGAGCTCAGGAGCTCGAGATCAGCCTGGGCAACATGGCGAAACCTTGTCTCTACCAAAAATACAAAAACTTACTGGGTGTGGTGGTGCACACCTGTGGTCCCAGCTACTTGGGAGGCTGAAGTGGGAGGATCACTTTAGCCCAGGAGGTGGAGGTTGCAGTGAGCCGAGATTGTGCCACTGCACTCCAGCTTGGGCAATACAGCCAGATCTTGGCAAAAAAAAAATAAAAAAAAAAATAAAAATAAAAAAAAAATTAAGGAATGCTTAGCAGTAACAAAATCCTGGGGTGAGGTCAAGTGAGATGAGGACTAGAAATTGTATTTGCCATTTGACAGATTCTGGTGACCCAGTGGATGGCAGTGCCAGAGGGCAATGAAGCCAGGAGGAAAGTGGAGGAAAGTGGAGGGAACTGGAGCCAGAGAAGGGTAGCAAGCAGGTTCTGATTTCCCTCAGGCAGGTTCACATCAAAGGGAAGGGGGGCAGAGGGCAGATGCTTGCAGGCGAAGCAAATGAGAGAGTAAGAAAAGGAGGCATGGGCGTGTTTATGGAAGAGAGTACTGGACATGGTGATGTTCTCCAGGACAAATAAGGATATTGTGAGAACATAACCTAAGTTCACGAAATCAGGAGTCTAAATGAAGTTAACCTCAGACTCAGTTTTTTTTTTTTTTTTTTTTTTTCCTTTTTAAGGCGAAGTCTTGCCCTGTCACGTAGGCTGGAATGCTGTGGTGTGATCTCGACTCACTGTAACCTCTACCGCCTGGGTTCAAGTGATCCACCCACCTCAGCTTCCCAAGTAGCTGGGACCACAGACGCCTGCCACCATGCCTGGCTAATTTTTGTATTTTTAGTAGAGATGGGGTTTCACCATGTTGGACAGGCTGGTCTTGAACTCCTGGCCTCAAGTGATCCACCCAGCTCGGCCTCCCAAAGTGCTGGGAGGATTACAGGTGTGAGCCACCATGCCTGGCCTCAGACTCAGTTTTATCAAACATATATAGATCGCTTGCTAATGGCCAGGAAAGTGGCAGGCACATTTATACACAAGCCTTGTCACATTTGATTCCTTAATGCTAGAACATATGTTGAAGCTTGAAAGAAGTAGCTTTCTAACTGATCAAGGGAACGTATCTCTTTTATGGTGGGCACTGAATAGCAGAACTCCTTACCCTAAGTCTTAATACAAACTGAAAACATACTGCCACTGAACTCATTTGGAATAGTGGGTATCAATTATTTAATGTGATGCCATAGAAGTTATTAAATCGTCACCTTGTATTTGCTTGCTAGAGCTGCCATAACAAAGTAGCACAAACTGGGTGGCTGAAACCAACAGAAATGAATTGTCTCACAGTTCTGGAGGCCAGAAGTTCAAAATCAAGGTGTCCAAAATTTGTAGGGCCATGCCTTCCCCTGAGACCCTAGGTGGAATCCTTCCTTGCCTCCTCCTAGCTTCAGGTCATGGCCACCAATCCTTGTCATTCCTTGGCCTGTGGTTGCATCACTCCAATCTCTGTCTCTGTCATCACATGGTGTGTCCCTGTGAGTCTCTATCTTCACAGGATGTGTTCCCCTTTGACACTAGTTATACGGAATTGAGTTTACCTGGAAGACCTTGGCTTAACTACATCTGCAGAGACTCTACTTCTAAATAAGATTACATTCATAAGAGCCTGGGGTTAAAGTCTCAACATATTTTTGTGAGGTGGTGTGTGTGTATGGGAGGGATCACAATTCAACAATTCAAAAGCCTCGTAACACATGCTTTTCCAGAGAAGGCAACTTACTGCCTAGGTCACAGACAGGATACACAAGGAAAAGACTTCTACAAAGATAAAACTGAGACTTTAAAAGTGTTCTTTAAAAAAATGACTGACACTTAATGTATGCTTTCGATACATGGGATGACAATAACTGTGCAGTTGTTTACAAAGGTAAAGTGTTCTTAAAATATATAAAATAAGGTAGAAATCAAATGAAGGTTCTTTCATCCAGAATATGAAGAGAACTGATTTGAACCCGTAGGATTTTTTTGGTGGGGGAAGAAGAGAGAACAATGGTATAGTGAATTCATGATTTAGGACTCCATATGGGCCTGCTAGATAAAATTTAAAAAGAAAAACAAAAAGACACACTGGATAAACATGTCTCTTGTAATGAAATGTGAAGTAACGAGCCAGCCTATTAGGAATTGAATTGTGTCTCCCTAAAGATGCTGAAGTCCTAACCTCCAGTACCTATAAATGTGAGCTTATTTAGAAATAGGATCTTTGCAGATGACCAAATTAAGATGAAGTCATTAGGGTGGACCTTAACCCAGTATGTCTGTGTCCTTATAAAAAGAAG
Organism: Piliocolobus tephrosceles; assembly: GCF_002776525.5. Lineage (NCBI taxonomy): Eukaryota > Metazoa > Chordata > Mammalia > Primates > Cercopithecidae > Piliocolobus > Piliocolobus tephrosceles. The sequence goes on along the minus strand of NC_045442.1, from coordinate 108,135,625 downwards.
GAATTTGAAAGTAGAGAGGTAGATAGAGGGAAGGCAATGCGAAGACACAGGGAGAATGTCGTCTACAAGTAAAGGAAACTCAGGGCTATCAGAAACTAGGAGACAGTCACAGGACAGATTCTCCCTTGCAGTCCTCAGAATAAACCAACCTCACCTTGGTTTCAGACTTCCAGCCTCCAGAACTGTGAGAATATTAATTTCTGTGGTTGAAGCCACCTGGTTTGTGGTAGTTTGTTATGGCAGCCTTAGTGAAGGAATACATAGCCCAAACCACAGGTCTCTTTGTTTCAGTTGCAGAAACCCATCCTGATGGTCAAGAATAAAGCTTGTGTTTGGTAACAGAAGCTAAATGTGCTTCATGCTGTGTGGAAGAACAAATTCACTTCTTGAAGGCAGAAGCTTTAATGAAAGAAAGTTGAGAAACAACAACAACAACAACAACCAACAACAGTTTTTAACCTGGGCTATGGCTTTGTAGTAAGCTATGAGCCTGGGAAGGTTAGAGGGCACAGACTCACTTCGTGCAGAGGAACTGAGCTAGACCACCTGCTGGCTTGGAGTCTTCAGGACCCTTCATGTCACAGCAAAGTAGGCACCCCCAAACTTATAAGAACCGGCTGTAAACTGGGAGTGAGAGAGGCACAAGAAGCAGTCACAGAATTATATTCAGGAAATACTGAATTGAGAGGGAGAGAGAGACAGACAGACTCGAGTATGCAAACCTAAGTTCCAAAATAAACAGGATAGAACCCTAGGCAAGACAAAAGCAAGATAAGCTGTCAGAACATGAATTCACTCCAGGTAAATTTAAGTTGATGAAACAGTATGACAAAGATTTTAAAACTTATGCTTAGTATGTTCAAAGAGCTCATGTTTAATGATAATTATCATAAAAAGGGAAAAACAAGTTATGATACAAGATAGTCCAGAGTAAAACAAGAACACTGGCTTTGAAAAAGAACCAATTAAAATTTCTGGAAATAAAAGAATCACTAAAATGAAACACTAAAACATGGGATAAACTGGCATAGCTGAAGAGAGAATTTGAAAGTTGGAAGGTACTATTAAAGAATTCACCCATACGCACAACCAAGAAAAATTAGAAAATGTAGATTGGAGGCATGGAAAACAGATTGAAAGGTGCTTCAGAAGAAATATAGAAGCATAGAAAATGTACAAGAAATATTTGAAAAGGTAGTAGCTGAGAAATTTCTAGAAGTAAATACATGAATCATCAGATCCAAATTTCATCATGAATATTGACAAAGATAAATACATCATTGAATACATTGAACACTATAAAGAAAACATTAAATAACTACAAATGATTGGAAAATTGACACCAGACTCCTTATAATCCCAAGTAGAGGCTCAATGGTGATGATACAATAAGAAAATGTGGAGGAAAGAATAACTGCCAACCTAGAATTAAAGGCCTTGCTAAATTACCATCAAGAGTGAGGTAAAATTTAAGGCAAACAGAATTTACCATAAACAGGCCTTCACAAAGCAAATTATTGAAGTAATGATACTTCTAAACATACACATATATTAAAACATATGCATATATAAACATATACAATAAAAGAAAAGAAACACATCTTTCAGCTTTCAAATCAGCACGGGGGAAACAATAAAATACAGAAAATGTTATCAACCTAAAAGAAAGCAACAAAGAATAGAAAGTAAAGCAAAATATCAGAAAATACAAAGATAAGGTAATAAAAATAAGTCCAAATATATCAATAATCACAACTGTAAACAATAAACTCTCCTGTTAAAAAGTAGCTATTATCAAAGAGAACTAAAAAGAAAAAAGGTATCATTTTAAGTTGCTTAAAAGAGAAAAATCCAATGTAAAGAATCATAAAAATATTGAAAAAAATGAAAAATACAATGCAAATATTACTAATACAAAAACTATTATAATGTTATTGATATAAGATACAATAGAATTTAAGACATCAAAGACATTCCTGCCTCAGCCTCCTGAGTCGCTGGGATTACAGGCTTGTACCACCATACCCGGCCACACCAGGGTTAAAGAGGCCAGTGCATGCAACAATCCACAAGAAAAAATATGACAAATTAGGAAGCATTTAACATAGCCTTAAAATGTATAACAAAAAACTGACAGAATTACTAAGAGAAACTGATCAATCTTCAGTCTTAGAGAGATGTTTTTATATTTCTCTTTCAGAAAACATAAGAGATTACGCATACAATAAATTAGACGAATAAAGAATGTCTGAACTGCCAAATTAATAAGATGAGCTAATAGAAAGGTTACAAGGAACTTAGGAGTCATTAATTAAAGGTAAAGCAATCTCAACAAAGCATATTTAAAACTCTCTGTGTTAAAGAGACGATCATGATGGAATAAAATATTTAGAGTCAAGCAACAGTGAAAGTGCTGTCAAAATTTACCGGATGCAATGAAAGCATTTTTAGAGTCATAAAGGCATTTATTAATATGTAATAAAAATGAGTAAGCTAGAGGAAAAAACAGAAATATCTTTTAAAAATAGAAGGAAAGAGCAGAGAAACACAAAAATCCAACAACCAAAAAAAAGTAGAGCAAATTAATAAACCAAACATTAACACTTCAGAAAAGACTAAAAATTATATGACACTTTGACAGTATTAAGAACAAACATATGGTAAATACATAAAACAACATCAGGGAGAGGCTGGGTGCAGTGGCTCAAGCCTGTAATCCCAGCACTTTGAGAGGCTGAGGTGGGCGGATCACTTGATGTCAGGAGTTCGAGACCAGCCTGGACAATATGGCGAAACCCTGTTTCTACTAAAAATATAAAAATTAGCCCAGCATGGTGGCACACACCTGTAATCCCAGCTACTTGAGAGGCTGAGGCAGAAGAGTCACTTGAACCTGGGAGGCGGAGATTGCAGTGAGCTGAGATCTTGCCACTGTACTCCAGCCTGGCCAACAGACCAAGACTCTGTCTCAGAAAAAAGAAAACATCAGGGGCAGAAAAGGGGCATAATTACAGATATTTTAGAATTAAAGGGAGAATACAATGAACAAGTTTATTTCAATGTATTTGAAAACCTAGATCAAATGGATTGTCTAGAAAAAATGTTGCTGCAATTGACTCAATAAAAAAAAAAAAAAGAACACTAACAGCTATTAAAGAAACTAAATTTGTATTCGAAAATATCTCTCACCTTCACAAAGGACACTAGGTCCAGTTTGAAAAATTTTTCACACCATCAAAGAAGAGATATCTTTTTTTTTTTTTTTTTTTTTTTTTTTTTTTTACTTTTTCCCCCGCTTTTGCCCCGGCTCGAGGGTTGTGGCATGATCTCAGCTCACTGCAGCCTCTGCCTCCTGAGTTCAAGCAATTCTCCTGCCTCAGCCTCCTGAGTAGCTGGGATTACAGGTGTGCTCCACCACACCCAGCTAATTTTTGTATTTTTAGTAGAGACAGGGTTTCAACATGTTGGTCAGTCTGGTCTCAAACTCCTGACCTCATGATCCACCTGCCTCCGTCTCCCAAAGTGCTGGGATTACAGGCCTGAGCCACCACACTCAGCTGAGATACCTATTATATACTAACTTTAATCATCTGAAAGAAGAGGTAGAAGAATCTAATCCTTCCTACTGAGTCGAGTATAGCCTTTATATCCAAACTAGATAATGGGAATTCAGGGGAAAAAATTACAGACCAAACACAGAAGAAAAATTCTACATAAAAGACCAGAAAATTAAAATTAATTATAAACACAAAAGTTAAGAAATATAAGTATAATTTAACATGAGAAAATGTATTAATATATTTCAACATTAACAGATAAAAGGAGAATGATCACAATTATCAGCTTAATAGGTAAAGGGGGGAAAATCAGGTAAAGCTTAGCCATCAATTTGTTATAAAAACTTTCAGTGCCTGCTACAGAAGAGAACTTTAGTGACTTGATTAAAGAATAGCTATGACAAACCTACAATAAACATCATACTTCATGAGGACACTTTAGAAATTATCCTATTAGAGACAGAAACCAAAAAAGGATGCCACCAACTGCTCTATTACAATACTGGAAATTCTAGCCAGTGCATTAAGAAAAGAAAAAAAAAAGTACATACAAGAGACAAATCTTTAAATTATAGATGATGTGATTGTCCAAATATAAATAAGAAATTTTTCAGCTATAAGGCCCACAGAGTTCAGCAAGTTTGTTAAACATAAAATCAAAAGCATAAAAATAGTCAATAATAATAGACACTTAGAATGATCATAGAAAAATGATTCCTTTCATAATAGCAACAAAAAGTATAATTTACTTATAAGTGACTCAGGAATAAATTCAATAAAAGATATGTAATCCTTTTATGAAGATAGTGTAAAACATAATTTAAAAATATACAGGAGGCTCCAAATCAATGGAAAGTTGTGATGTATTCATAGCTGGAAGGATTCAATATCATAAAAATGTTAATTCTCCCAGATCAATCTTTATATCAAAATACCAACAGTCTTTTCATGGAACTTGAGTAGAAAAGACAAGTAGGTAATTTGCACAGAATGAAGATCCTAGGAAAAGCTCCTACCAACACGGAGACTTGGCATATGTCAGAGGTAGCATTACAAAAGGGAAGGGGGCAGGAAAGGGAGGATAAATAATGATATGATAATCAGCTATTCTATTGCAACAAAAGACTCCAAAACTACATCATCTACAAAAATTAATTCTGTGTGGCAATTCCTCAAGGATTTGTAACTAGAAATACCATTTGACCCAGCAATCCTATTACTCGGTATATACCCAAAGGATTATAAATCATTCTACTATAAACATATGCACATGTACGTTTATTGCAGCACTATTCACAACAGCAAAGACTTGGAACCAACCCAAATGTCCATCAATAATAGACTGGATAAAGAAAATGTGGCTCATATATACCATGGAGTACTATGCAGCCATAAAAAAGGATGAGTTCATGTCATTTGCAGGGACACGGATGAAGCTGGAAACCATCATTCTCAGCAAACTAACACAGGAACAGAAAATCAAACACCACATGTTCTCACTCATAAGTGGGAGAGAACACATGGACACAGGGAGGGGAACATCACACACAGGGGCCTGTCAGGGGGTGGGGGGCTTGGGGAGGGATAGCATTAGGAGAAGTGCCTAATGTAGGTGATGGGCTGATGGGTACAGAAAACCACCATGGCACATGTATACCTATGTGACAAAACTGCACATTTTGCACATGTACCCCAGAACTTAAAGTATAATAAAAAAAATTAATTCTGGTGCTTTCAAAGGCCTAAGTGTGAAAATCAAATTGGTAATATTTTTAGAAGACAATGTGGGATTGTTTCTATAAGCTCAGAGTAGGAGATTTTTTTCTACGAAAGGTAATCAAAGAACAATTCATAAATTAAAATATTAAAAATATTACTACATAAAAACTTTTTAAAAATTGGATTCAACTAGACATCAAAAGCAAAGTTAAAAGACATGCCACAGACAGGAAGAAGATATTTATGAAGTGTGAAACTAACAAAGAGATAATGTTCAGAATGTATAGACTCCTATAAAAAAGAACCACCCAATTATAGAAAAATCATCTACTTCTAGCACCAAGCAATTCATAGAAGAGGAAACTAAAATGGTTAATAAACATATAAAAATTATTCTTATTAGTTATCAGGAAATTTCAGAAAAAGAATAAAATGCAATTTCACACCCTTCAGAACAGCAAAAATTAAAAATATGGCAACTCCAAGTGTGAGTAGGAAAATGGAACAATACAAACTCATAACCTACTGATATGTGTGTAAAGTAGTGTAACCATTTATTAGCATATTCTGACACTATCTAGTAAAGTTACTAGAACTCAGCAGCTCCTCTTCTAGGTATTTAGTGAACCTCTCGCTATGTACACTGTGAGAAATAGCAGCTATTTATGAATCTAACAAACTGAAAATCTCCTGAATTCCCATCAACGGCAGAATGAATATGTTGTAGAATATTCATATTACACAATGGAATACACTATACAGCAGGTAAAATAAATGAACTCAAGCTACATACAGCAAAATACTGTACATAAATTTCAAAAACATTTATAGGTAAAAATTAAGAACACATACTTCCACCATCATGGATATAATGTTTGAAAACATGCCAAATGATGTTATAAATTGTTTGTACATGTATACATATGAGAGTGTGTGTGTGTGTGTGTGTGTGTGTGTAATGATTGACAAACTCTATAATCAAGGCAGTGGTTACCTCTGGGTAGAGAAGGAGGAATTGTATCAACTCAGTCTTCACTGTCTTACTTTTATGACTCAAGCATGGCAAAATCTAATAGAGCCAGGTGATGTTCAACATATAATTCTCTGTATTCCATTAATATCTGAAATATTTCCTAATAAAAAATTTCTACATTAATTATGTCTATAAATAAAATTATGTCATCGGTTTTGGATCAACTCTAGCTTACATTTGTGTAGAATTTAATAGTGGGCAAAATACTTCCTTTCTGTAATGTCCTTTTTCCCATGTGATTGTTTATTTGAAGATGGGGAACTTTGATTAAAGAAGTTGAACAAGCCAGGAATGCGATAAGCTAAAGATTGAAACCCAGTGACATTTGCAGAAGTCGACGCTTCATAAATACCACTCTTCTGATCTCAGTTTATTCCTTCAATTTCCAAACTGGGGGTTCCAGCAACTGAGAGGAATATTAATATGACACCTTTCATATACAAAGATGCCACATCAAACTCAGTTAAGGGTACCCTCGGTAAGCCCATGGATTTGCATGAATCCATGTGTAATATCCTGTAACATTGTGCCAGCAGACTCATTCCTAAATTAAAAAGTTAATACCCACTCATCGCTGCACTAATTAAACCCTTTCTTAGTATTTTGCTACTACCATAATGGCTTATATGGTTTATAATGCCTCTTAAATGACCATAATATCAGCCTGCAAGCAGGCAGCAAGGTTTGGGATGAAATCATTGTCACAGGGTAGAGATGCTGCTGGAATCCAACTCATGGCTTAACTGGACTAACGACACACACCAGAAACATTCTTGTCTCCTGCCTCGTGCTTTAGAGAGCTTCAAGCACTAGGTGTGGGTGTGATAAGGAATGTGATCAGTGGTATTTATTAAATGAAATATTGTCTATGTATGCTTAAAAACATCACTAGACTGAAATAAGACAGTCCATCAAATTAATAAAGGACATTTTAATATGTATTAGTCTAACCTTTTTTCTACTAAATTTTTATGATCTTGCAAATTCAAAGTAATTACCTGCCTATTTATTTCAAAGATTAACACTGTATTTTCAAAGCATATGGGTTGCCTTCCCTTTTCATTTCTAACATTTTTCAATCCCAATCTGACCTAGGGACAGAGCCTGAGTTAGACAGAGAGCCTCTTTTTTTTGTCTTCACTTCTCTAATGCAGTTGGTCATCCTAACCAATTTTTATACCATTGGGAATTCACTGTATTTGGAAGGAAAAATTGAGAGACAGGCTGCTGATCTTCCAGGTTTTTATTTGTTTGTTTGTTTTGAGACAGGGTCTTTGTTGCCCAGGCTGAAGTGCAGTGGCACCATCATGGCTCACTGCAGCCTCCAACTCCCTGGGCTCAGGTGATCTTTCCACCTCAGCTTCCCTAGTAGCTGGGACTATGGGTGCACATCACTACACCAGCCTTTTTTTTTTTTTTTTTCTTTTTCTTTTTTTTGTAGAGACGGGGCTTCCCCATGTTGCTCAGGTCGTTCTCAAACTCCTGAGCACAACAGATCCACCTGCCTTGGCCTCCCAAAGTATTGGGATTACAGGTGTGAGCCACCACGCCCAGCCCCAGGTTTTAATTTATCATCTAGTATGCTAAAGTATATGCCTCAAGTATTAATAGAAAATATCTCTAAATGTATAAAAAGCAAGGGAAATTCCTAGGAAAAGGTCGTTGAGAATTAGCTCAATTCTCAAGGACAAAGATGACATGCACAACCTAGAAATATAAAATTTGAATAATAGGTAACTGATGGCAATAAGGAAAGTAATGGAAAAGTTGGTGGCAGTGACATGAACATTTACAGACCCGTAATACATTATATTTAGTAAATCAGGTTAGTCCTGGTACTTAACTCACAATTCATTGATTAACTCTTCCTAACATTTTTATGGCCATCAATTCTATGTGAAATATACTGTTTGGATATACATTGTAATATTAAAAAATACGCACTTGAATATGAATCTGAAAACCTTAACAAATTATATCAATTATAGCTGACAGTCTAGAAACAATATATAAACCAATGCTAACACTTACGCCTGAAACTTCTTTTTATTTCTTATCTAACTTCCAATTTCTTACATGATTTTGAACTTGTTTTTGTATTTAAAACAACAGGGGCAACTGAACTTCACTTTCAAACAATATTTATTTTTATAAATCAGTGCAGGATACACTTATTGAAAATACATCTTGGGTCCAAAGCTTCAAAGAGTAAAAAGGAAGATTTTAAATTATATTTAATACATTATGATTGTTCTGTCTTTTAAAATCCTTTTCAGATCACCCCCTGGATGTTTCTTCCCTAGAAGTCTCAGAGAATTAACAACACAATGTAATCTAGGTTTAAATTTGGGTTTCTCCTGTGTTTCAGATACTGATGTTTGAGCTTTCTCTTCCTGACAAGCCACTTAAAGAGTCACTGTTACTTTGAGGTTTTATCTATAAGATTCGTGTCTTTTGGGCTCATTAAGAACATTTCCAAAGATTACAATGTCAATAGCACCTAATTACTGGACTGTGAGAAAGGTCTTCTTGAGTACATAAAATCTGTGGCAGTGCACAGTACACAATAGGCAGCTCAGATCCCAAATTTTATCACAAGTAAGTAGCAAACAAATTAATAATGTTGCCTGTGCTCTCTTGGATAATTGCTACTGCATAAAAACTGCTTTGAAATGTTGCAGATAGTATTGTACCTCATTTTTTTAATCCCCGTAAAGGATTTATTTGTCTCTTAAACTTTCTATGGTGCATGCACCACTCAACTTTCTCGTTCTGTTCAGAATTTTTAGAACTTGCAACATAACAAAAAGTCATTTTCAACTGGTCTAGGAAGGACATATCACCTGATATGACATTGTTTTACATTAAATTTTATATTTTACTTTACTCTTTTCAAAATATATACTGTATGTTTTGATACTATTGCTAGATTTTATTTTTTACTTATGCCTGGTAGAAAATCAGCTATTATAGAAGCAGAGGAGGCTGGGCACAGTGGCTCATGCCTGTAATCGCCAGCACTTTGAAAGGGTATGTATGGCAGCAGGATAGCTTGAGCCCAGGAGTTTGAGACCAGTCTGGGCAACACAGTGAGACCCTGTCTCTACAAAAAAATAAAGAAATTAGCTTGATGTGGTGGTGTGTGCCTGTAGTTCCAGCTACTACTCAGAAGGCTGAGGCAGAAGGATCACCTGGGCCCAGGAGTTTGAGACTGCAGTGAGCTATGACTGGACCACTGCACTCCAGCCTGGATGACAGAGCAATACTCCATCTCAAGAGAAAAAAAAAAAAAAAAAGCAGTAGAGATTAGCTGTTTTAATTTATTAGCCTACTGTTTAGGGCATCATTACTTTCATGGGGGGATTAAAATACAGATTTGCAAGGCTTTAGCTTGGGATTATACTATGAACAGCTCAAGAGGACAGGCAGAGAGAAGAATTAGCTAGGCATGTCACATATATGATCTCACTTCATCCTCATAACGAACCTAAGAGGTGGGGTTGCCATGTCTGTTTTACACAACAGGGAGCCCTAAGATGAAGGCACAGGTGAGTAAGTAGTCACCTGAGCTTGGAAGCAGTCTGTCAGCCTCCAAAGTCCAGGTTCTCTCTGTTACACCATGGATTTTCCCCACTGTGTTTTGTTGCAAATGAGATATTTTCCGTGTTGTCATGCATGAATCTTGGGGCAGGTGAAAATAATTGAGTGGGGATTAGCACGTACCCTTAGCCTACACTGGATTTGAATCCAGCTGCTCCACTTATTTGCAATATAAACCTACCAGTTTACAAACCTCTCTGTATTCATTGGTCTTATCTGTAAAATGGGGGAAAGCAAGAGTACCTATCTCATAGGGTTTTTGTGAGGATTAAAGTAAAAATGTGAAAGGCATTTAGAAAACTACGTATATCCACTGAATGCTAGTTATATGCAATTTCACAAAGTGTTTTGTGGTGTGAAAGTAGAGCCTAAGAAGCTCAACCTTTGATGCCAACACTGAGGATTCTGTAACAGAAAGGATAATGTTCCACAGGATATTTTAAATATTCCTATCCTATTTACACATTTAAAAATGGAATGCATTTTAACTTTAAAGTGTTCAGTTTGGGATCTGTTACCAAACAGGTTATAGTAACCCCTTATATTTTATGTACCTGCCTTAGTCCATTCTCACACTGCTATAAAGAACTACCTGAGACTGGCTAACTCATGGAGAAAAGAGGTTTAGTTGACTTAGTTTCACAGGCTTAACAGGAAGCATGGCTAGGAGGCCTCAGGAAACTTACAATCATGGCGGCAGGGGAAGTAAGCACATCTTACAATGGAGGAACAGGAGAGAGAGAGAGAGACAGCGAAGTGCCACACACTTTTAAACCATCAGATCTCATGAGAACTTACTATCATGAGAACAGCATGGGGGAAATCAGCCCCCATAATCCAATCACCTCCCACCAGGCCCCTTCTCCAATTCGACATGAGATTTGGGTGGAGACACAAATCCAAACCATATCAATACCTAATACCTCTTTAATAAATATTTTTGAATTAGTGCTTGAAAGCATTAATAATGTATTAAATTATTTCCTGGGAGTCTGAAGAGGGTACTCAACCTTGTAAAGTACTTTGGGAGTTTGGAATAACTTGTTTGGTGAAGATTAGCCATAATCTTGGCTAATTTGGCCCTTTTATTAGCAATAATCGCACCTCAGATAAACCTTATTGACTGTAATATTGCCACTGTGCAAAGCTATTTTGGTCCTTTAAATGTCCAGCCTGAAAGCCATCTGCAAGGCATTACCACTAAAGATCGTGCTTTCTAAAGAGAAGATTCATTTACTCCCCAAATTAGAAAATCAGTAATTCAGCTTTCCTCTTAACATTCATTTAGTTGTTTTTATTCAGTAAAAATAGGAAATTTATTTCTAGTAAATTTTGGATTAACTGGAACCAATTAATAAGAAATTTTTGTTAACTGGATTATTTCCCAAAACTATCTTTAGAGGGAAGAACATTACATGTCAAAGCTGTATCTGAGATTGAATACAAGGAAATTTCATGGTTATGTCTACAGGCTTCTGGTGTGAGCATTTTATCTTATGCCTCCTCTATAATGCTGATTAATATTCAGAATGATGAGCCTTATAGCACACTGTAAAATTATGGATCATAAAACATATTTATATTCAATTTTATTAGTAAGGCAAAAACGTGAGCTAACAGATTTTAGGAGGATTTTCAGTAGACAGAGTGGCAGTAACTCTACATTTCGCATTTTCAGGGCTTAGAAAAGGGAGTGGCAGTGTTTGTTTCAGTGGGGCTGCCTTATGTGTCATGTGGCCATCAAAATTTATTTGTGTCACTTCAAGGGGACCTTTGCAAAATGGTTTTCTTGGCTAGGGAAAGTCAGTTTTCAATGCAAAATCCTCAATTGAATTTTTAGGGACTGGAATTCTATGGTTAATTAAACTTCCTAACTAAAATTGCAGGCCATAAATGAATTAATATAGAAGTAGAAAACCAAACACCACATGTTCTCAGTTATAAGCGCTAAACATTGGGTACACAGGGACATAAAGATGGGAATAACAGACACCGTGGTCTCCAAAAGGAGGGAGGGAGGGAGGGAGGAAAGGGTGGAAAAACTTCCTATCCCATACAACTAACTACTAGTTCACTAATTGGGTGATGAATTCCATCAAAGCCCAAACCTCAGCATCATGCAATACATCTACACAGCAAATCTGCACATGTACCCCTGGAATCTAAAGTTAAAAAAAAATTTCAAGCCAACTAAATTCATTAATCCATATGTTTACATAAAATGTGAGTACATTAAGATGCTTTAGAAATAATTTCAGCCTGGGCAACATGATAAAACCACCAATCAACCAAACAAACAAAAATCAGCTGGGCATGGTGGTATGCACCTGTTGTCCCAACTACTCAGGAGGGTGAGACAGCCAGGTTGCCCAGGCTGGTCTAAAGCTCCTGGACTCAAGCATCCCAAAGTGCTGGGATTACAGGTGTGAGCCACCAGGCCCAGTTTACTCTTCTTGTAATTATTAAGTTGGAAAAAAAATAGGAATTTAACAGGAGCTTCAGGTTTGTTGGCAGTTTAACTTAAAAAAAGAAATGAGATTTCAACTAAGGCAGTGTCTGGTTTTGAAGTAAAACTAATTTTTTTTTTTTTTTAATTTAAAGACAGGGTCTCACTCTGTCACCCAGGCTGGAGTACAGTGGCATGATCTTGGCTCACTGCAGCCTTGACCTCCTGGGCTCAAGCAAATCCTCAGCCTCCTGAGTAGCTGGGACTACAGGTGCATGGCACCACACCTGGATAATTTTTGTATTTTTTTTTTTTTTTGTAGAGTTAGAGTCTTAGATGTTGCCTAGGCTGATCTCAAACTCCTGGTTTCAGTGATCCTCCCTCAGCCTCCAAAAGTGCTAGGATTACAGGCAAGAGCCATTGGGACTTGCATAGACTGATTTTCAATTAGCAGTGATCAGTAGTCAGAAGTATATATTAGTATTCTTTTATTCAGTTTATCTGTGCAATAATTTTATAAATTTGCTGAAAAAAGTCATGCATTCGCCCAGAATACCAAATACCTCAGGGTACAAAAGAAAAGTAAAGTTAATCTAGACTAAGTAGCCATTCTGGTGTGAACTTCATTTCCAACAAAAAAGATTCTTACCTTTTGGTGAAAGTTGAACGGATGCCTGATCACTGACTACATCCACATGCTTACTGTCTATCTGTAAGTGAACCAAAAATTTTCATTACTTAAGTTGAATAATATTAACTCAGTAAATATTTGAGAGAGAGAAATAAGCTACTTACTGAAGATGTACAATGACTTGAAGAGGATGTACCTGTTATGGTTGTTCTAGATTGCACTAATAAGGGTTTTACTTTCTGAAAGACACAAAAGATATGTGCTGTGTTATCAGGAGGAAATAATAGTCAAATCAAATGGATGTTAATGTTCTCCAGCCTTTAGTTGACCAAGATATGGAAACTATGCTTGTCACTTATTTGCTCAAATATGGCTGGGAAAATCCTTTTCTTTATTCCAATGGGATAGAGTCTCTTTCTTCTTCAGCCCACTTTGAAAGAAAACTTAAGAAAACTATTTTCCTTAGTATCTCTTCTGACTCTACTTCCTTTTGGTTGTCCCTACAATTGAGACTTACTACTGGCAACTGTTTGGAAGCCACAAGGGCGTCCCCACCACCTCCTAGTTACTAGAAGCTACAGCAATGGTGTCCTAATTCCCAAGTTAAAGAAAAGTTTCCTGAAATTAAAGGAAGCACATACTTCTAGAAATGATGTATTATGAGATCTAGATGAAAATCTCCTTAAGCCTTTTGGCTGGGACGATGGAGTATAAGAATATATGGATTCAAGGAAATGTAGACAAATGACTCTGGAAATGAATAGGCTGAAATGAAATGCAAAGGACTTTTGGATGTGGTATGGAAAGATTACTTGTGAATAAAACACAGACATAGAACTTAAATACAAATAAGACTTTCATTTCTTATACTTTTCAATGTTGCTGTAAGCTGATGAAAAAAGCAGGGGCCAGGCAAGGTGGCTCACACCTGTAATCCCAGCATTTTGGGAGGTCGAGGTGGGAGGATCATCTGAGTCCAGGAGTTTGAGACCAGACTGGGTAACATGGCAAAACCTCTACAAAAACTACAAAAGTTAGCCAGGTGTGGTGGCACATGCCTGTAGTCCCAGTTACTTGAGGGGCTAGGGGAGCTGAGGCGGGAGAATGACTTGAACCCAAGAGGTCGAGGCTGCAGTGAGCAGTGATTGTGCCACTGCACTCTAGCCTGGGTGAAAGAGTAAGACCTTGTCTCAAAAATAAATAAAGAAATAAAGCAAGCAGGCAAATAGGAATACTCAGGTCCTAGACCAAGAGAAGATGGAAACCCAGGACTTCCACCCTGGAGCTCTCATTCACTTTGAGGGCATTTGCCAAACTTCCTGAATACGTGCATGAGTTGTCAAAGGTTCCTATGACTTGGGAGGACAGGATGCAACTCAGGGTCCACCTAAGGTGTGGAATTTAACATGACACTCCCATCCCACTGTACGTGTGGGACAGTAATGCTATAACCAGAGTAAAGGTAAAATACTACCTCAAGTGAGGCTTCCCCAAGCAGTTTGCAAGGAAAATGCCTGCTTCTAAGGTTGGCAACTAGTTGAACACCATTAAAAAAAAAACCCTCCTTGGCTGGGCGCGGTGGCTCATGCCTGTAATCCCAGCACTTTGGGAGGCCAAGGCGGGCGGATCACGAGGTCAGGAGATCGAGATCATCCTGGTTAACACAGTGAAACCCCATCTCTACTAAAAATACAAAAACTTAGCCCGGCGTGGTGGAGGTTACTTGTAGTCCCTGATACTCTGGAGGCTGAGGCAGGTGAATGGCGTGAACCCGTGAGGTGGAGCTTGCAGTGAGCGGAGATCACACCACTGCACTCCAGCCCGGGCAACAGAGCGAGACTCCATCTCAAAAAAAAAAAAAAAAAAAAAAAAAAAAAAAAAAAACACACACACACACATACACACAAACAAAACAAAACAAACAAAAAACACCCTCCTGTGAATTCCTAACCATTACTGGCCCATGCCATTTGCCAGCTGAATTCACATGGTGGTCTGAAAAGTGATATGCTAAAAAAATTAATTTAACTAATTCCAGAATAATGGTGTTCATGGCAATGGAAAGAAGCACATTTAAACCTTTTATGGAAAAATTCCTCTTCAGCCGAGTCCTCAAAATTTTTATAAATAAGGTTCCAAGGAAAGTGAGCAGTTCATTGTCAAAAATCTGTATATACATCATGAGTAGTTGCTAGCATAAACAAGATAGTAGAACCAGAGTCTCTAAAACTTCAAATATAGAAATTCTCAGTCATAGAATATTAAAAAAGTATGTTTAACATGTTTCAAGAAATAAAACGTAGAAGCTTGATGATGAATAATTTGTTTGCATATTTAAAAAAGAAGCAAAATTTATTTCTATTTTTTAGAAAAATTATAAATATAATAATTGAAATGAAAGTCAAGAGGCCAATTTTAGCAGAAAAATTATACATCTGTGAAAATAATAATAAATTGAAAGAGAGAATGAAACATATTATCAAGGATGCAGCTCAGAGAGACAAAATGATGTCAAATATAAAGGCTAAGCAACAGCAATACGAAGGATAGAGGGAAAAGGTAAAACCTCATTTGGTCAGAGTTTTAGAAGACAGAAAAGAATAGGAGTATGGCAAAATACAGAGTTAAGAACTGAGCACTTTCCAGAACTGATGAAACAAACTGACCTCAACTTTCAAGAATCCTGATAAATCTCAAACAGAATAAACAAAAAGAAATTCACAACTAGACACATCATAGTAAAAATGCAGAATACTGAAGAAAGAGACCTTATAAACAGCTAAAGACGAGAGACAGATTAATGTTAAGAAAGTCACAGTTAAAGAGACAGCAACATTCCAATGCTAACAATGTGTATTAGTCTGTTTTCATGTTGCTGATAAAGACATACCGGAGACTTTACAAAAGAAAGAGGTTTAATTGGACTTACAGTTCCACATGGCTGCGAAAGTCTCACAATCATGGTGGAAGGCAAGGAGGAGCAAGTCACATCTTATGTGGAAGGCGGCAGCCAAAGAGGTGCGCTCATGCAGGGAAATCCCCTTTATATAACCTTCAGATCTTGTGAGACTTACTCACTATCACGAGAATAGCACGGGAAAGACCTGCCCCTTGACTGAATTACCTCCCGCTGGGTCCCTCCCATAACACACGGAAAGTCAAGAAGAGATTCGGGGCCGGGCGCGGTGGCTCACGCCTGCAATCCCAGCACTTTGCGAGTCTGAGGCAGGCGATTCACAAGGTCAAGAGATTCAGATCATCCTGGCCAACATGGTGAAACTCCATCTCTACTAAAAATACAAAAATTAGCTGGGCGTGGTGGCATGTGCCTGTAATCCCAGCTACTCAGGATGTGAGGTAGGAGAATCACTTGAACCCGGGAGGCAGAGGTTGCAGTGAGCCGAGACCGTGCCATTGCACACCAGCCTGGGTGACAAGAGCGGAACTCCATCTCAAAAAAAAAAAAAAAACCAAAAAAAAAAAAAAAAAGAGATGAGATTTGGGTGGGGATACAGTCAAACCATATCACAATGGAATCTAGAAGACAGTGGAATGGTATGTTCAATGTGCAAAGAGAAAGTATCATAAATCTAGAATTTTACGCCTAGAGAAAATATCTTTCAATAACAGGGGCAAAAACAAAGGACATTTTCTGTCAAGTGATAACTGAAAGTGTTGGCCTCCAGCAGATCCCCACTAAAGAAAATTCTAGGCCAGGTACGGTGGCTCATGCCTGTAATCCCAGCACTTTGGGAGGCCGAGGCAGGCAGATCACCTGAGGTCAGGAGTTTGAGACCATCCTGGCCGACATGGTGAAACCCCATCTCCACTAAGAATACAAAAATTAGCCAGGAGTGGTGGCAGGCGTCTGTAGTCCCAGCTACTCAGGAGGCTGAGGCAGGAAAATTGCTTGAACCCGGGAGTCAGAGGTTGCTGTGAGCCAAGATTGTGCCACTGCACTCCAGCCTGGGTGACAGAGCGAGACTCTGTCTCAAAAAAAAGAGAAACTTCTAATGCATGTACTTCATGTAGAAGGAAAGTGATCTCAGATAGAGGGTCTGAGATGTAAGAAGGTATTGCAAATAAAGTGGTAAATATGTAAGTAAAGCTAAACAAATATTAATCAAATGTACCAATAATAATAATGTGCTATGAAGATTAAGAAAACAAGGTAGAGTTAAAATAGATGACAACAGCATTATATACTCACAGAGAGTGGTAGTTGAAATTTAATTGCCCAAAGAACTTTTATTGTTCACCACTGTAAACACATACAGGTAATTTAAACTTTCTTGGAGAAACAAGAGTTTAGAAATTAAAAAAAAAAAAAAGAATGAGAAAAAAATAACCAATTCAAAAAATGTAAAGAAGGAGAAAAACACATACAAAATAGAGACAAATATAAAACATAAAATAACAAGGTATAAAGCCAAATGTATTTGTGATTACAATAAAATTAAATGGACTAAATGCCCCAGTTAAAAGACAAAGATTGTCCAACTAGATTAAGAACAAAGTTTAAAACTAGCTGTATGCTGTATAAAAGAGTCACATCCAAAGCAGAAGCATACAAAAGGCTGAAAGATATGCCAAGAAAATAATAACCTACCGAAAGTGCAGGTAGCTCTAGTAATATAAAGCCAAAACAGACTTTAAGGCAAAAAGCATTTGTAGAGATAAAGTTTGTCATTACATAATGGTAAAATGTTCAATTTACCAGGAAGATACGATTATAAAATAGTAAGCATCTAATAATACAGACTAAAATTACATAAAGCAAAAACTGATTACAAACTACTTAGAGTAATATGCAAATCATCTAAATATAATAGCATAAAAATACAAGGTACCTAAGATTACATCTAAAAAAAGGTACTTTCAAGACTTCTATAGAGTTATAAAACTCTATTGAAATAATACCTAGACAAAATATATAACATATTTACAGATTAGAAGACTCAATGATAAAGATGCCAATTGTGCCTAAATTGAACTGTAGATTTAACATAATTCTAATTGAAATACCAATAAAATTTATTTTGTTTTGTTTCTTTTGTTTTGTTTTTTTTTTTCTGTGAATATTGACAATCTGATTCTAAAATTTACATGGAAATGCAAAGATCCAATAAAGCTGAGGCACTCTTGCAAAACAGGGCAGAAGCGTTAGCCTTATCAGATAAGATTTAGATATCAAATCAGTGTTATATTGGTACAGGAAAAAAAAAAAACAGTGAAACAGATAGAGTCAGAATAGACTCATACATATGAGCCCTTAATAATGACAGGTGGAATTATATATAAAGGGAGAAGACAGACTTTTTATTAAATGGCTACTTCAGATGGTATTTATAATAAAAGAAAATGAAACCAGACGTCAACCTCTCTACACACTAATATCAATTTTAAATGGATTAAATCTGTAAATATGAAAAGCAAAACAAGCCAAAAGTTTAAAGACCATAGAGAATAATATATTTGTGATTAAATGTTAGATGAACTCTTTTTAAAGGCAGAGAAAAATGTAAAGACAAAAAGGAAAAGATTAAGTCAGAATAACATTAATATTGAGAACATTTATTTATTTAAAAAATGCCAGAAAAAGATTAAAAACTTTATCCACAAGCTGAAAGAAGATATTTGCAATATATATAATTGGTAAAGGATTAGTATCCAAGTTATATAAAGAATTCCTATGAAAAAATAAATATGAAATAAACCAATAGAATCAAAAGGCTGAAACCTGCAGTACTTAAAAGAGGAAACCTGAATGGCCAATAAACATATAAAAAGATGACCACTTTCATTAGTAATCAGGAAAAGGCAAAAAAAAAAAAAAATTATAAACACACATACATACACATAAACTCCAAAACCATGAGTAAGCATTATACAATAACAGGTTGGCAAAAATGATGATGTTTGGCAATATCAGTGCTGAAGACCAAGTGGAGCACTAGAAACTCTCTCATCTATTCCTGGTTAGAGTGTCAGAGTAATATTACTTTGGAAAACTATCTGGCATTAGCTTCTGTGACAGAGGTTATTTATTGTCCTTCAATATCTAACCTCCTTCTTTTATTTTTTTGGAGACAGGGTCTTGTTCTATTGACCAGGCTGGAGTGCAAAGGCACAATCATGGCTCACTGTGGGCTTGACCTCCCAGGCTCAAGCTATCCTCCCAGCTCAGCCTCCCTCAGCCTCAGGCACATGCCACTATGCCCAGCTAATTTTTTTTCTATTTTTTGTAGAGACAGGGTCTCACTTTGTTGCCCAGGCTGGTCTCAAACTCTTGGGCTCAAGTGATCCTCCCACCTCAGCCTCTGTGCTGTTATTACACATATGAGCCACCATGCCTGGCCTTATTCTCCTCCTTTCTTTTTTTTTTTGGTAATATAACCTCCAAGTTTTAGTTAGGTATTTGGCTGCATAGACACAGACCACCTTTCTCAGTCTCTCTTGCAATTGGATGCAGTTCTAGGTCTAGGATCAGACCTGTGGGACATGAGTAGAAGTGATATTTGCCATTTCTGGGTCATATCCTTAAGGATAAATATTCTTGCCCTGGACTTTCTCTTTCTGGAGAAAGTCTAGAACCCATGGACATGAAGTTGACCACCTTTATTTATGTGGGTGAGTAAAATATCTTAGGAGATGTCAGAGCAGTAAGACTGAAGGAACCTGAATATCACTTTATGCAGTATTGCTCCTCATGGGGCATCGTAATGCCTGAAGCCGCTTGCTTCTTCACTGTAACATGAATGAAGTAGCCTTCAATCTATTTAAGTCAGTGTAGTTTTTGTTGTTGCAATCACAGTAGCTTACCCATAGCAAGTGAACTTACCAGTTAGAACTTACCAGTGAAGTTACCAGTAAGTTAGAACTTACCAGTTAGAACTTACCAGTGAAGTTACCAGTAAGAACTTACCAGTGAACTTACTCTATGACCAGCAATTCTGTTACGAGTATAAAACCTGGAAGAGCTCCTGTATCTGTGTATCAGGTGAAACTAGAAGAATGTTGAGAGCAATAATACTCATAACAGTAAAAAGTGAGAACCAACGTAAGTGTTGATGAGCAGCAGAATGGGTAAATAAGTTGTGGTATATTCGTGTATTAGAATATTCGCAACGGGTGAATCACAACCACTAGCATCAGCATGAATGAATCTTAGAAGTATAATGTTGAGAAAATGGAGCAAAATCACAGAACAATGTACGCATTTTTCATTTACTTATTTTTTATTTCTAGAAAGCTTAAAAACCGGCAAAACTCAACAACATACTGCTTAGAAATACATGCACAAGTGACAAAACTATGAAGAAAATTTTAAAAAAATTAGAGCAATAGTTCCTTCCAGGAGGGAATGAAGAGGAATGCAATTGGTGGGCTTCTGGGGCATGGTAATAATCTAGTTATGGCCTTGGTCTCGGGAACGCGGGCATTTATGTTATTATCATTCTTTAAATTGTGCATATGTATTTTCATTCATCCGTTTCTTATTCATGGGTTATTTAACAGTTTGAAAAACATGCATCCAAAAAAACATGAAACAACAAAATTTAGACTCGAGACAAAATAAACTCTTCTCTACTTAGAAGACCTGACACCAAATTAAGAGATTAAGAAGGAACCGTACTCCTGGATAAAAGAATAGGCTGAGAAAAAGGCTAGGATAAAGATATTTGCATAAAACATGAGAAAATTACTAACTGTGCAATAATTAAGATAAATATTTGAGATAGCAAAGAGTAGAGGTGAAATGGAGAGAACAGAACGGGAATGTAAAGCAATGTTCCCTGGCGTTTAGTTTGCCATAGTATACATAAAAACACATTATTCACACAGAACACTGGGTAAATCGACAAAGTTGCTCATGGGCTTAGACTATTGGATCAGAGCTTCAGGCTACTCTAGTAATGCCCTAAAACCTGCCACTTGGAGGACCAAGGAGAATCAATATCCCAGCATACCTGAAACCTCTTCAGGAAACTTTGAACGAAGGTGCAAACCAGAAAAGTTTCCAAAAAATGTCAAGGAAAAGAACAAAAAGGATAACACGACATGAAAGAGAATGTGATTAACTATGGAGGACAAAAAAATAGGTCTGACCCAAAATAGTGTTTCTGAAAAAGAAACAAAACAGATCCCTGACCCCACAACAGCAGTCATTAAAAGTGTACATAATGGGCACAGTGTCTCATACCTGTAATCCTAGCACTTTGGGAGGCTGAGGTGGGAGGATCACTTGAGGCCAGCAGTTCAAGACCAGCCTGAGCAACATAGTGAGACTTTGTCTCTACAAAATACAAAAAAATCAGCCAAGTGTGGTGGTGCACACCTGTAGTCCCAGCTACTCAGGAGGCTGAGGCAAGACAACCACTTGAGCTCAGAGGTTTGAGGTTACAGTGAGCTATGATCATGTCACTGCACTCCAGTCTGGGTGACAGAGGAAGACTCTGTCTCTAAAAGAAAAAGAAAAGTGTACATAAGAAATATGTCCAAGTTGAAGAAAAGGACTATCAGAGAGACCCATTTTATTCAAGAGAAATTAATAAAATAATGTTTACTCATATCCTGATGACATCTTTTTAAATTTCAAGGTTAAAAAACACAACATACGAATTTCCAAAATGGGGAAGACAGGCTAATTAGCAACAAAAAATTAAACTGGCCTTAGTCAGGTCAAGACATTGCAAAGTGGATAGAATATTTTCTCCAGAACAAAAGGAAAAGATTCAAATTCATGGTCCAGTTTATAAGAAATAAATCAAAACTAAGAACTCAAGACCTGTGGAAGTCATGATTTTTAAAAAGTTGCCAGTGAGGTTAAACATAAACATATAAATGTAAGTATAAATAATTGCTATTCAGGTAGTTGGAGAGTTGAAAGCAGAAAGTAATTAACCAAAAATACTTTCGTGTGATAAAAAGAATAACATAATAATGATGTGGTTCTCTACAAAGAGTAAATTAACAAAGACTAGAAGGAAGAGGGGAATATATGATGAAATTAGGGCTGAGACAAAGCTCAGAGAACAAAAACACATATACCTTCTTGTCTTGAAGAGTGTTTTAAGACTCAAAATTTACTTGGTTTTTGGTTTTGATAATTTCAGAAATGTAGTGGGTACTTGATTTTACCTTAAAGTTTACCATTACCATATAGGAAATAAAAACAAGTAAAATGTGGTTCATATTACATGAGCCAGGAAACAAACAAACAAAAAGAGCAGGATGCCAGGAATATATCACACATGTCACCTATGTTGATAAATGCATATAGTTTCAGTTTGCCTATTAATTGTAAATAAATGAAGGTGAGATTTTAAAAACTAAAATCCAGTCATGTTATTATAAAGGAACACTTACACATGGTTGGTGGAAATGTAAATTAGTTCCACTATGGTGAAAAACAGTGTGGCGATTCCTCAAAGACCTAAAAACAGAACTACCATTTGACCCAGCAGTCCCATTACTGGGTATATACACAAAGGAATATAAATTGTTCTATCATAAAGACACATGCACGCATAAGTTCATTGCTGCACTATTCACAAGAGCAAAGACATGGAATCAACTTAAATGCCCATCAATGATAGACTGGATAATGAAAATGTGGTACACACACACCATGGAATACTATGCAGCCATGTCAAAGAATGAGATCTTGTCCTCTGCAGGAACATGGATAGAGCTGGAGGCCATTATCCTTAGCAAAATAATGCAGGAACAGAAAACCAAATACTGCATGTTCTCTCTTATAAATGATGAAAGCTACATGTTGAGAACACATGGACATACAGAGGGAAACAACAGACACTGAGGCCTACTAGAGGGTGGAGAATGGGAGGAGGAACAGGATCAGGAAAAACTACTAATGGGTTCCAGACTTAACACCTGGCTGAAGAAATAATCTGTACAACAAACCCCCATGACATACAACAAACCTGCACATGTACCTCTGAACTTCAAATATAAGTTAAGTAATGAGTTTCAAGTCAAGGCTAAAAAAAAGCAAAATAAGGCTGGGCATAGTGGCTCAGGCCTGTAATCCCAGCACTTTGGAGGCTGAGGCAGGTGAATCACGAGGTCAAGAGATCAAGACCATCCTGGCCAACATGGTGAAACACCATCTCTACTAAAAATACAAAATTAGCTGGGCGTGGTGGTGCATGCCTCCCAGCTACTTGGGAGGTTGAGCAGGTGAACTGCTTGAACCTGGGAGGTGGAGGTTGTGGTGAGCCGAGATGGCGCCATTGCATTCCAGCCTGGGCAACAAGAGCAAAATTCTGTCTCAAAAAAAAAAAAAAGCTGAAAAAAATAAATAAATAAAAGGATTTACATTACCCAATTTCAAGATTTACTAGCTAGAAAGCTATGTTAATTAAGACAGTGTGATATTGGCAAAATGACTGACAAATAAACCAATGGAAAAGAATAGTGTGGTTAGAAATAGACTCATACATAGACAGTCAATTGATCTAGAAAAACGGAACTGGTGAAATTCAACAAAAAAAGACAAGATCAATATTATAAGAAATACACACAGAATGTGAGATATCATCACAGACACAGAGAACACAATCTGCCACAGAAAAAATAACTAAGTTGTCTTCATTAAAATAAAAATATCTGACCTTCAAAGGACACCGTTCAGAAAATAGAAGGAAAAATTATAGATTGAGGAAAAAAATGTTTGTAATACATAAATCTGACAAAGGACTTGTATTCAGAATATTTAACAAAATGCTACAACTCAATAACAGTTAAAAATGACAAAAGTGCAGGAATAGAGGAATGGGCAGTTATTTTTTAAATGAGAGTGGAGCCTCACTTTTGCAAGATGGAAGAGTTCTGGAATTTGGTTGAACAATTTGGATGTTTGTGACACTAGTGAACTGTACATTTAAAAATGGCTGAAATGACAAATTTTCTGTTATGTGCATTTAGCCACAAGTTTTTAAAAAGTCTTAAGTAGATCCTTCAAAAAAGAAGACCTAAGAATGATCAACCAGCACGTGAAAAGATGCTCAACGTCATTAATTAGGGAAATGCAAATTAAAATTACAATGAGATAACATTTTAAAATGGTTAAAATTTAAAAACTAACAATATTGGCCGGGCACTGCGGCTCATGCCTGTAATGGCAGCACTTAGGGAGGCCAAGGCGGGTGGATCACGAGCAGGGGTTCAAGATCAGCCTGGTCAACATGGTGAAACCCGTCTCCACTAAAAATACAAAAATTAGTCTGGCATGGTGGCGGGTGCCTGTAATCCCAGCTACTCAGAAGGCTGAGGCAGAGAACTGCTTGAACCCGGGAGGCGGAGGTTGCAGTAAGCCGAGATTGTGCCACTGCACTCCAGCCTGGTGACAGAGTGAGACTCTGTCTCAAAACAAAACAAAACAAAAAAACCTAATAATATCAAGTTGGTGGGGATGTGGAACAAGTGGAACTCTCAAAGATTGCTGGTGTGAGGGTAAAATGACGTAGTTACTTTGGAGTACTGGCAATTTTGTTGTTTATTTTTTGTAAAAATCTTTGGCTGGGCGTGGTGGCTCACACCTGTAATCCCAGCACTTTGGGAGGCCAAGGCAGTTGGGAGGCCAAACTCCTGAGGTCAGGAGTTTGAGATCAGCCTGGCCAACATGGTGAAACCAGTCTCTATTAAAAACACAAAAATTAGCCAGGCTTGGTGGCACATGCCTGTAATCCCAGCTACTCAGAAGGCTGAGGCAGGAAAATGGCTTAAACCCAGGAGGCAGAGGTTGCAGTGAGCTGAGATTGTGCCATGGTACTCCAGCCTGGGTGACAGAGCAAGACTCTGCCTCAAAACAAAACAAAACAAAACAAAGCAGAAAAACAACTTTTATTTTAGGTTTAGGGGGTACATGTGCAGGTTTGTTACACAGGTAAATTGCGTGTCATGGGGGTTTGGTGTTCAGATTACTTCATTACCCAGGTAGTAAGCACAGTATCCAACAGGTAGTTTTTCAATCCTCACTCTCCTCCCACCTCCATCCTCAAGTAGGCCCCCATGTCTGTTGTTCCTTTCTTTGTGTCCATGTGTACTCAGTGTTTAGCTCTCACTTATAAGTGAGAACATGTGGTATTTGGTTTTCTGCTTCTGTGTTAGTTCACTTAGAATAATGGCCTCTAGCTCCATTCATGTTGCTGCAAAGGACATGATTTTGTTCTTTTTTTATGGCTGCATCGTATTCCATGGTGTATATGTACCACATTTTCTTTGTCTGGTCTACCGTTGATAGGCATTTAGGTTGATTCCATGTCTTTGGCTATTGTGAATGGTGCAGCAACGAACATGTGCATGCATGCGTCTTTGTGGTTTCTTATGCAGTTAAGCACACACACTTCCTGTGTCCTCACCATTCCACTCCTACCTGAGATATATTAAAACATACTTTCACAAGTAATTTGTAAGCAAATGTTTATAGCAGATTTTTTTTTTTTTTCATAACAGTCCTAACTGGAAAGAGCCCATTTGTCCAACAAGGCAAAATGGATAAACAAATTGTGGTTTATTCATGCAATAGAACGCTACTCAGCATTACAAAGGAACTTAAGAAGGAACAACTGCCATGGGTACATGCAATAACACAGGTGAATCTTAAAAGCACTGTGTGTGTAAAATGGGCCAGACATAAGTGAGTATAAACTATATGAGTCCATCTACATAAATTTAAGAAAAGGCAAAACTAACCTGTAGTGATAGAAATCAAAACAAAGCTTATTTGGTGTGGTGATGGGGGCAATGTATTATCTGCAACGGGACATGAGGGAGCTTGAAGGGATGATGGAAATGTTCAATGCCTTGACTTACATGATATGGTTACAAAGCAAAACTCTTCAAATGGTACACTTAATATTTGTGCATTTAACCATATGTAAAATATACCCCAATAGTAAGATCATACCAAACTTTTTCTTTCACAGCATTTATCCAAATCTGTAATTTAAATTCCGATATTTCCCTATTAATGCCTATCTTTTCCACACTGTAGGTCAGGCACTATCTAAGCTCTGCGGGTAAAATAGTTTATAAGATGGACCAGTCTGTCACCTCATGGAATTCACAGTCTGTGAATCTAAGAGCCATTTTGGTCTTGTTCACTGTGTTACACTCAGCATGTAGCTTGATGCTTAGTACCTATGTGTACTCAACAAATGTTCGTAGGGTGGATGAATGACTAGAGAGAGGGAACCAAGGGACAGTGTTAGTGGATCTAAAACTCACACATTCACTAGCTTACTCTTTCTTTCCCCTTCCCCATCAGTTTTTCTTAAGTATTTGAAAATCTGTATACACTCTGATGAGTATCTCGTGTGTCAACACACTGTATGGATGTATACATGAAGATTCATAAACTTCGAATCCAGGAAAACAGTGGCACATGGATGGATTCTAGACTTCTAGACCAGATGGAGCTCCACCCACCTCCACGGGAAGGTGAATTGCATGGCCATTTGAGGGCAGGGCCAAGATTGTTCTCAGGAAAAATACTGGATCTACTCATGTGCTTGAATTGGTATAATTTTGAGATTTAGAAGTCTGCTTCATAAAGCCTAGATAATTCAAATTTGGACTACAAAATGTTACCAGCTAACAATCTCAAAAAAGCCTGATTTTGAGTGACACCATATTCTCCTGGATCCTCCAATGTTTTATTTGCTTAACGGATTAAATTTCTAAAATGAGATTACTCCAACTAAAATTGTAACCTGCAGGTGAGAAGAGGAAAAACCAAGAAGGGAAAAACGACACTACATATATTCTTATCTACGTAGATCAGTTCAGGAACATTTCAAATAAATCAAGTATTAAAATCCTCAGCAATGTTACTATATAAACTTAGTTATAAACAGGAATTAATTTAATATTATCTTGCAAGTATACTTACGTTATTTGATCTCCTGCAGCAACTTAAATTTAGAAAATGGTCTTAAAGTGACAAATGTTGAAAAAAATTTTCAGAAAGAAGATGATTTTAGATTGTATGCCTCTC
Source organism: Piliocolobus tephrosceles (assembly GCF_002776525.5). Classification (NCBI taxonomy): domain Eukaryota; kingdom Metazoa; phylum Chordata; class Mammalia; order Primates; family Cercopithecidae; genus Piliocolobus; species Piliocolobus tephrosceles. The sequence continues at coordinate 108,108,616 of NC_045442.1, read as the reverse complement.
GAAGCAAAAAAAAAAAAAAAAAAAAAAAAAAGAGCATATATTTATATATTTTATGTTTCTTAGGCCCTTCCCCACAAACCCGACTTGTTCTCAGACCACTTAGCGTCATAGCAGGTTCTCAATAAAGTTTGTCTCATTTTGGTTTACTTACTAATTAAAATTTTCTGGATATATTTCTATACTGGGCATCATTTACCTGAACATTTAGAGCCCCCAGATGAAAACAGTGAGTCAAACAGTTAAATAATAGCATTATACAGAATTGGGCTTTATCTATTACATGACCTCTAATGTGAAACTGAATGGCTTGGCACTAGGAACGGATTTTCCTATCTTCTTTTTTCCCTTTGGATGTCACTGGAAGCTTACACTCTGAGCTTTGATATTTCCCAATATTACATCCGTGGCCACAAGGGCAGACTAACAGATATGCTCCAGGCAAAATGAGTGTCCCCTCCTCTGAAATTTATACTTGCCCCTATTGTAGCTCAACCATATTGCGCTGTAGCAATTTGTTTACACATCTACCTCTCACACTGGACTGAGCTCTTTGGGTTCAGGCACTTGGTGTCTTACACCCTCAGCATCTAGCAGTGACTGCCTTGTACTATCTCTACAGCCTGTAATGACAGGGGCTTGATAAACCTTAAATGAGAACAGAAAGAAACAGATAGGTATATTCAAAGAGACAAACAGCATCTAAACATTACATGCACTTACAATATAATTGAAGGATGTGTCAGCAAGCACTGCAAACTGACGAAACAGTGTATGCCTTGTAAACATCTCATTCTTAAGGACATGAAAGCTGAAATTTAAAAAATGATGAAACTTAAAATATATGTAAACCATAGGAGAAAGCAAGTAAGCATTATGTTAATGAGGTAGGAAACTACATTAAAATTGTAAAATATTACCAAATAAAAGTTTAAAAATATGAGCATGAACATACTACCTCTTTCATTTTTAAAACTACGTGTTGCCTGGGCAAAATGGCAAAACCCCACCTCTACAAACAATAAAAAAAAAAATAACCAGTCATGGTGGTACATGTCCGTAGTCCCAGCAATTCAGAAGGCTGAGGTAGGAGGTTCACCTGATCCTGGGAGGTCAAGGCAGCAGTGAGCTGTGATTGCACCACTGCACTTCAGCCTGGGTGACAGAGTGAGACCCTGTCTGACAAAAAAACAAAACACACACACACACACACACACACACACAACACTTACATGTTTTTCAGCTCGGAAAAGGCAGAGAAGTAATGGCAATGATCACCCCTGCTGCCTAGACTGTGATTTCAAAAAGCATTTCTCACTAAAATAATTCAGGGCATCTTTCAGAAATGACTATTTCTAGTTCTAAAGCAATAAATGCACAGAATGAACCTGGGACATTTTATTCTACCAGAATTCAACAAAGTCATCAAAGGTTATGTCAAAAGAAAACAGTAATCAGCTTGAAAGAGCTCCTGTTGGACTTAGGATTGGAGAAATCACACATCAAAGATAATAAGAACTAGACTGTGTTGAAACATCACACGTATATTAGCTATTTGGGAAATTCTTAGCCTATCTTGATCACAAATGATGCTAAAATTAGGAGATTTGCTGTCAGGAAGACATACTCTGTACAGAAAGCAAGAGAATGGCTGGACAACCTTTAGCTAGAGTCCAGCAAGGAAAAAAAATCACAGCATTTACTCACACAAAAGACTCTTTAAAGAGATTAGATGTGTGACATCCCTTCAGCCGTCTCAGTAGAGTGCAAAATAGAGATGAGATTATCTAGGAAAGATCTGAGAAGGAGCCTCCTGTCTAATGAAGTGACTTCCCATGACAAACAAGGGAGACCCATAAGATTTTGAAAATGTTATATCAGCAACAACACTGCTGGATTGCACTGAAAAGGACAGAGAAGGGAAATACATGAAAGAAGGTTATTGGATTCCCAAACTTCTACAGGTAGGAAACAGATTGATAAAACTACTCAGGGTCAAACATGTGCCACCCTTCTTTTTTTTTTTTTTGAGACAGAGTCTTGCTCTGTCACCCAGGCTGTAGTGCAGGGGCATGATCTCGGCTCACTGCAAGCTCCCCCTTCCGGGTTCATGCCATTCTCCTGCCTCAGCCTCCCAAGTAGCTAGGACTACAGGCGCCCACCACCACGCCCAGCTAATTTTTTGTATTCTTTTTAGTAGAGGTGGGGTTTCACCGTGTTGGCCAGGATGGTCTTGATCTCCTGACCTCATGATCCCCCTGCCTCGGCCTCCCAAAGTGCTGGAATTACAGGTGTGAGCCATTGCACCTGGCCAACATGTGCTACCTTTCATGAAAGAGGATATTTGACTCAGTAGTAGTGCTTTGGGCCCAGCAGGTGGAACCTTGAGTCACAGAGAATTAGCCCAGGCCTTGAACCCTAATGGCATTATGCTGAAACAATTTTAGAATTGTTTGGACTAGTGACTCAATTTTCCCCTTCTACTTTCTCCCCTTTCAAACAAGAATGTCTATAGCTATTATTGACATTTATGTCAATACAGTGCCTTTCCCACTATTATATTTGGGAGCAAATAATCTATGATTTCACAAGTCTATATATGGAGAGAAATTTTGTCCCAGGATGAATTATAACCAGAGTCTTACCATACCTAATTTAGATGATGCAAACTGACACTTTTGAGGTTGATAACACCTAGACGAAATTTTGGACTTGAGTTGATGCTGTAATGGGTTGAGACTTTGGGGGATATTGGGATGTGGTAAATGCATTTTACATGCAGGATAGGCATGATCGTTTGGGGGCCAGAAGGTTGACTGTAGCAGAGTGAACACTGCCACCCATGAAAATATCTACTTTCTAATTCCTGGAAATTTTGAGTATGCTACCTAACATAGTAAAAAGAACTTTGCAGATGTGATAAGTTACAAATCTTGAGATAGAGTAATTATTCTAGATTATTTAGTGGGCCCAATGTAATCACAAGGGTTTTTTTAAAGAAGGAAGCAGAAGGATCAGAGTAGACAAGAATGAAGCAGAAATAATACATGGAAAGATAATAGCTAAGAATGTTCCAAAATTCAGAAATGACATTGACCCATAGATTAAAGAGCTAGACCAGATAAATAGAAGGAACTATACCTAGAGACATCATAATAAAACTAATGATAACCAAAGATCAAGGGAAAAAATTTAAAGTACTCAGACATGAAAAAAAAAAAAAAAGCAACAAGACTTGACAGCTGACTTCTCAACAGCAACAATGAAGGCCAATGTACTGACATTATTTTTTAAATTTTTTAAAATTTATTTACTCATTTTGAGATGGAGTCTAGTTCTGTTGCCCAGGCTGGAGCACAGTGGCGCGATCTCGGCTCACTGCAACCTCTGCCTCCCAGATTCAAGTGATTCTCCTGCCTCAGGCTTTCGAGTAGCTGGGATTACAGGTGTCTGCCACCACGCTCAGCTAAGTTTTGTATTTTTAGTAGAGACAGGGTTTCACTGTGTTGGCCAGGGTGGTCGCGAACTCCTGACCTCATGATCTTCCCGCCTCAGCCTCCCAAAGTGCTGGGATTACAAGCATGAGCCACCACGCACAGCCTACTGACATTATTAATGGGCTGAAAAAATAACTGCCAAGATAGAACTCAATACTTGGCAAAAACTTTCTTCAATAATGAAGGTAAAATAATGACATTTTCCTCTAAAGAAAAGCCGAGAGAATTATTTGCCAGCAAACCTGTATTAAAAATGAAGAAACAAAAAATGAAAGAGAGTTATTCAGGCAGCACGAAAATGATCCCAGATGAAAACATAATAAGCAGAAAACAATGAAAAGCCCAATAAAGAGTAAATGTGTGAGTAAATATAAATAAATACTGAGTTTGCCAAACAACAATAGCAACCTTTCATGGAGTTAAAAAAATAGAGAATTAAAATTAAAATGTGGGAGAAAATTAAATGGAGTGAAAATAGTCTAAGGTTCTAGAATACTTGGGAGAGTGGTATCAATAGTAATTTCTAAAACACTGCAATAAGCTAAGAAAATTTTACAAAGGAGAAATTTCAAAAAAAGAAAATGAATAACAAATTAATAAAAGAAAATATGGAATAAAAAAGGTTGATTGGTTCAAAACAAGGCAAAAAAGAGAGAAGGGGAAATATAAAACAGGTCAGTCAAATAGAAAACAACTTGTTACGTAGTAAATACAAACCCAACCATAGTATTTTCACTAAAAGTAAATAAAGTATGCCAATGAAATAAAATAAAGCTGACAGATTAGGTTAAAAATCCTGATTTCACAGTGATTACAAGATTACAAGATTCACAGTGATTACATGCTGATTACAAGAAACACATTCAAATATAGAAATAAGATAGGCTGAAAGAAAAAAGTTGGAAAAAAATACACCATGTACTCTTAACTGATAGTTAAGCAGACATTAAGGTTAGGAGCATTACTAAAGATAAAAACAATTCATAATGATAAATATTACTGATAACTTTACAAGATGAGATTAGAATCTAAATTGTGGGTACTCAACAACTAAGATGTAAACTATGTAAAGCAAAAATGGACAGATTAAATTAAGAAATAGATACATCTATAAAAATTTAATACTTCTATGTTAATACTTGGATATAATGACAAAAAATTAATAATTATGTAAAAGATAGAAACAACAAAATTAATAGGTTGACCCCACTGAAATATTTAGAACTCTGCACCCATCAATGATAACATTTTTCATTCTTTTCAAGAATAAAAACATTTTAAAAACTTGGCCATAAGTTGAGTCATAAAACAAACATGAAGACATTTTAACAGATTAAAATTATTCAGAGTAAGTACTCTGAGCACAAGAGAATTAAACTGGAAATATAACTAGCAAATCTTCAACTTACTGGAAATAAAACATATTACTTCCTTTTTTTCTTGAGAAAAGGTCTCACTCTGTCACCCAGGCTAGAGTGCAGTGGCATGAACAAGGCTTACTGCAGCCTTGACCTCGTCGTGGGTTCAAGCAATCTTCCTGCCTCAGCCTCCCATGTAGCTGGGACCACAGGTGCATGCCACGACACCCAGCTAATTGTTTTATTTTTTGTAGAGATGGGTTTCACTTTGTTGCCCAGGCTGGTCTCAAACTCCTGAGCTCAAGCAATCCTTTTCTGCCTTGGTCTCTCAAAGTGCTGGGATTACAGGCATGAGCCACTGTGTCCAGCTCATATTACTTCTAAATTACCCATGGATCAAAGAAGAAATCAAAATGAATTTAGAAAATATTTTGTCTGAGTGATAATAAATATATTATATGTCGCAACTTGTGGAAGGCAGCTCAAACAACACTTAGAAGAAAATATGTAGTGATAAATGCATATATTCAAAGAAAAGAAGTCTGAAAAATCAATGATCTAGGCTTCCTTTCTGAAATCTAGTAAAAAGACAGCAAATAAAACATTAAAAAGTAGAAGAAAACAAGATAAAAGCAAAAGTCAATTACTCTATCAAAAAACCATCAGAGCTAATAAATGAATTCAGTAAAGTTACAGGATACAAAATAAACATACAAAAATCAATTGCGTTTCTATATACCAACAATGAGCTATCCAAAAAGAAATTTTTTAAAAATTCCATTTATAATAGTATCAAAAAATAAAGTACTTGGGTATAAATTTAACCAACGAGGTAAAAGATCTGTATCTTGAAAACTATAAAGCACTGAAGAAAGAAGTTAGATACAAATAAATAAAATGGTATCTTGTATTCATGAATTAAAATAAGTAATATTGTCAAGATATCTATACTACCCAAAGTAATCTACAGATTAAATGCAATTGCTACCAAAATTGCAATGGCAGTTTTCACAGAAGTAGGAAAAATAATCCTAAAATTTTATGGAACCATAAAAGACCCCAAATAGCCAAAGCACTTTTGAGAAAAAAGAACAAAGCTGGAGGCAGCTCACTTCCTGATTTGAAACTACGTTACACAGCTATAGTAATCAAAATGTGATTGTACTGACATGAAAATAGACACTTAGACCAATGGAACAGATTAGAGAGCTCAGAAATAAGCTCATGCATATATGGCCAACTAATTTTTGACAAGAGTGACAAGAATACACAATGGGGGAAAGGATAATCTCTTCAATAAATGATGCTGAAGAAACAGGATATCTACATGCAAAAGGATGAAATTAGACCCCTATATTACACAGTACACAAAAATTAACTCAAAATGGATTAAAGGCCTAAACATAAGTCCTGAAACCGTAAAATTCTTAGAAGAAAACACAGGAGAAAAGGCTTTTTCACGTTGGCCCTTGGCAATAATTTTTTGAATATGATACCAGGTGCACAAGCAATGAAAACGAAAATGAGTAAGTAGGATTATTTCAAACTATAAAGCTTCCTCACAGCAAAACAACAACAACATGGAAAGGCAACTTAAGGAATGGAAGAAAACATTTGCAAGCCATACATCTGATAAGGGGTTAATATCCAAAATATACAAGAAATTCAGTTTAACAGCAAGAAAACAACTCGATTTTAAAATGGACAAAGGAACTGAATAGACATTTCCCCAAAGAAGACACACAAATGGCCAAGTATATGAAAAATTGCTCAATATCAGTCATCATCAGAAAAATGCAAATCAACACCACAATAAGATATCACCTCACTCCTGTTGGAATGGCTATTACCAGAAAGACAAAAGATAACGAGTGATGGTGAGGATGTGGAGAAAAGGGAACCCTTGCACACTGTTGATGGGAATGTAAATTGTTCAGCCACTGTGAAAATCAGTCTGAGATTTCTCAAAGAACTTAAAATAGAGCTACTCTTTGATCCAGCAACTCCACTGCTGAGTATATACCCAAAGGAGTATAAATTGTCCTACCATAAGGACACATGCACATGTATGTTCATTGCAGCACTGTTCACAATAGCAAAGATATGAAATCAACTTAGATGCCCATCAATGGTAAACTGGATTAAAAAATATGGTACATATACACAACGGAATACTGCACAGTCATAAAAAAGAAGAAATCATGTCCTTTGCAGCAATGTGGATGGAGCTGGAGGCCATTATCCTAAACGAACTAACACAGAAACAGAAAACCAAACACCCCATGTTCACACTTATAAGTGGGGGCAAAACAATGAGTACACATAGACACAAAGATGGGAACAACAGACATCAGGGCCTACTTGAGGGTGGAGGTTTGGAAGAGAGTGAGGATTGAAACACTACCTATCAGGTACTATGCTGATTACCTGGGTGACAAAATTATCTGTACACCAAATCCCTACGATATGCAAGTTACCCGTGTAACAAACCTGCACACATACCCCCTGACCTAAAAGAAAAGTTAGAAAGGAAAAAAAGTTTTTTAATTAAAATTAAAATTTTAAAAAGTCAATGAAAAGACATATGAGAAAAGTTCAGCAAAGGCAATTATTTCTTTGAAATAAATAACACAAAATTGATAACTCCCAAGAGACTAAGAAAAAAGGAGAAAAACACAAATTCTCGGGAATGAAACACAAATATCAGGAATGAAAAAGGGACATCACCAGATCTTACAGATACAGTCCTGCACTGCATAATGATGTTCAGTCAAAGACGGACTGAATATACAATGGTGGTCCCACGAGATTATAATGGAGCTGAAAAGTTCTCACTGCCTAGTAACATCTTAACAATCCCGACCCTGTGTAGGCCTAGACTAGTGTATGTGTCTGTATCTTAGTTTTTAACAAAAAAGTTTAAAAAGTAAAAAATAAAAATAAAAAAATTTAAACACAGACAAAAGCTTAAAGAATAAGATATAAAGGAAAAAATTATACACATATATTTGAGACAGGGTCTCACTCTGTCACCCAGGTTGGAGTGCAAGGCATGATCCCAACTTACTGCAGCCTCAACCTCCTGGGCTCAAGTGATCCTCCCACCTGTTAGGCTGCCATGTAGCTGGGACTACAAGTGTGCACCAGCACGTGAAAAAATAATCTTATATAGCTGTACAATATGTTTGTGTTTAAAGCTGTGTTATTACATAAGAGTCAAAAAGTTTTAAAAATTAGAAAGTTTATAAAGTAAAAAAATTACAGTAAGCTAAGGCTAATTGGTTATTGAAAAAATATATATATATTTTTTGTAAATCTAGTGTAGCCTGGGTGTCTAGTGTTTACAAAATCTACAGTAGTGTATAGTAATGTCCTAGGCCTTCACATTCACTCACCACTGGCTCACCCGAGCAACTTCCACTCCTGCACGCTCCATTCGTGGTGAGTGCCTTATACAGGTGGACCATTCTTTATCTTTTATACTGCATTTTCACTGTATCTTTTCTATGTTTAGGTCTATTTACATGCATAAACACTTACCATTGTGTTACAATTGCTTACAGTATTCAGATACAGTCTCCTGCTGTGCAGATTTGCGGCCTAGGAGCAATAGGCTATACCATATAGGCTAGGTGTGTGGTAGGCTATGCCATCTAGGTGTGTAAGCACACTCTAAGATGCTCACACAATGATGAAATTGCCTAATGACATGTTTCTCAGAATGCATCCCTGTCATCAAGTGACACATGACTGTCATTTATATATATAATATGATGATATTATGAATAACTTTATATCAATAAATTAGACAATTCAATGAAATAAGAAAATTCCCAAACATAAAAGACAACATAAATTATTGAACTGATTAGAAGAAACTGAAAATTGGAATAGCCCAATTTTTATGACAAATTGAATGTTATTGAAAACCTTCCCCAAGGGAATGATAAGCATTCAATTCAGAATATTTGCTAATTGGGAGGAGAGGTGACAGGCGCTGGATGGGCAACAGGGACCATGAAGCTACTGCTAATTCCTTCTTTCTTTACCTGTGTGGTGAGGACAGAGGTGTTCACTTTGTTGAAGTAAGGAGCGGTGTAGAGTTTCTGTTTACAGCAGGTTCCAAGGTGAGGGAACTACATGAGCAGAGTGGGCCTTCCCCTTGCATGCCCTATCTAGATTTCTGATGTTTGCAGTCTCTCTGGTATGGCAATCTAGCGCTCTGAGTTGAGGCGGGTGGGGAGAGGAGGGGAGGGCAGGAGAAGGGATGTGTGCATGGACCTCTTCTATATATGCAAGCCAGAGTGGCACGGGAACCACCTGTAACATTTATGTGCTTGGTAAGCGTAGTGGGCAAAAGTGAATCCATCTGGCCTGGAGCCCATCAGGCAGAACAGAGGTGGCTCAGGTGGATGCATGTGGATTGCTGCCTGGTGTGGAGGTGGGAACAGCGGCATCACTGTGGCATTAGCCAGGTAGGGATATGTTCCAAAGCTGATGTGCCACACCTGCATACTGTTTGTGCAATAATGATGACATCAGCAGCTGCACCTGGCTTGGCACACCAAGAGGAAGGACTATCCCCGCCCTTGTCAGCACTGCTCACATTCAATCTTCCTGGAAATAAGAACTCAGCAGAGTTGGAAAAGGAGCTTGGAAATGAAACCCTGAATTGGTCTCGGACCCAATATAAATCATGAATTGACTGAGAAACCATTGAGTTGGACTCTGATCTTGACCGGCTAAGGTGAGGTTTTTCCTCTACTAAACAAAAATGAGTGCATCTAATCTAGGATCAGTTACAGTAAAATGAAATTACCATGTTAGCCCACGTAAGTCTGTGACTGCACAATTAATCTCCATACCACACCGCGATGAAGTACTCTATACAAATGCACTCTCTACGGTGCTGTATATGCCACATTGAATTAATAACTGCAGCTGCAGCCTAAGTAGAGAGACATAATCTACAATGTCCCAATTAGTTGGTTAAATGAGAAAACATAGAAAGTGTATAGTAATAAATACTTCTGCTTTCCTAAATATTTAGATATCAACATAAAGTCTGCAGAGACCAAAACGATTAATATGATTGTCAACATCTTGGTTAATAGAAAATCAATTAGAAGTAAAACTTTAAACTCCATCTCTACTAAAAATACAAAAAAGAAAATTAGGCAGGCATGGTGGTGGGCGCCTGTAATCCTGGCTACTCAGAAGGCTAAGGCCAGAGAATCACTTGAACACAGATGGAGGTTCCAGTGAGCCGAGATTGCGCCACTGCACTCTAGCCTGGGCAACAAAAGCAAAAACTCCCTCTCAAAAAAAAAAAAAAAAAAAAAACAAAAAAAACAGCAAAACTGATACATTCTCGTAAATCATCATTGAATAATAGCGTAAATCCCGTAGGGTCAGAGACAAGGTAAATCTTAAGGATGAAAGTCAATCCTAAGGAAATAAATAGGGGAAAGTCATTTTATTCAGCACTAGAGATAATCCAAAATCTATGTGCAGGGAAATGAAATAAAGTGCATATTTAAATTTTCTTTTGTCTCACATGTATCTACATTCTGTTCTTAAATAACTATGTGAGACAGGGCAGGTGTTAATATGCACATTTTACACAGCACAAAATACTTTTCAGCACATACATGAAACACAGGTAGGAGATCATTTCAGCACCAAACAGAACAAGGCAGAACATTTTACTACAAGGTGTTTTTTGCTCTCAATCTTGTGTTTTTTCTGTCTTTGCATGGATTCTTTGTGCCCCCTCACTTAGGATGAATTATTCCCATGTAATATACATAGCCAGGTACAGAAGTTTATACAGACAAAATCCATAGTGTGTGCTTATGAAATACATTGCAAACGTAGGGCATTGCCATTCCAAGATCTTATGTGTAAGCTTCAAGTTTGACCTCCGATGGCCTGCACCAGACCAACATTAAATCCATCGTGCCTGGATGGTGCTTGACTGTGAAAGAATATTGTAAAAGAACTTCCCACACGTGTTAAGGAAGAGAATCTGGGGGAAATTATGGCAGAACACAACTAAACAGAAGACAGATTTTTAATGTTAACATGTTAGGGTAAGGGAAAAAATAAGCATTTTTTCAATATGCATCGTCTTTGTCCTTTTCAGAATTTTACAGTTTCACTTCCTCCATTTTGAAAAAGGCAAAGAGGATATTGGGAAGAGAAATAAAATGTTTATGTGAGTGAAAAACAGATCTGAGAGGTTGAGGAATTGGAGCTGTTGTGTCTGGTAGAGGATCTGATATATAAAGCAACTTTATAAAGACAATACAAGCTAGTTAGATATCATTGTGTGCAAATGAGCAGGAAAAGGTTTTAATAGCCCTATGAAAGAAGATGACTAAATAGGTCTGATTAAGCCAGGTAATAAGAGAGTCTGTCTGTCCTGCTGATCTTTTAAAACAGAAACACAGGGAATGAAAACACCTCGAATGATTTTACTTCTCAGTGATTTTGATTACTCTCCTATTTTAGACCAATCATTTTGCATTTCTTGTGGAAGTATATGAGGTGATTGAACATTAATATGTAAAAAAGTTGCAAGGTTCACAACTTCCTTAAAGGATGATTAGTCACGTTTTTAGAAATAGAATTTGTATATATCACACCATACCTGTTCCTGAGAATAAAGAATCTCTTTTCCCAGCTTTTGCTTAGTCGTTCTGCTTCCTTCCTAAACCTATAATAAATTTACAGATGGTTAAATATTGCATTAGTTACAAATGCACATTATGTCTCATTACCAGTGCCTTTCACTCTGTTACCAGTACCTTTCCACCTTCTTTTTCTCTTTCTCTAAATTTGCCTTTAATGCTTCTATTTGAGACTCCAAAGCTTGTTTGTCTTCAACCTTTCAATAGAAAATATATCACAAAGTTAATTACACAAACAATATATCTTGTTTCTCCATAAATCTGAAAAGACTATTTCTGTAAATAGTATATATATTCTAATTACTATCAAAAATAATTTGAGGCAGGGCACGGTGACTCACACCTGTAATCCCAACATTTTGGGAAGCCAAGGTGGGAGGATGGCTTGAGCCTAGGAGTTTTAGACCAGTTTGGGCAATATAGTGGGACCTTGTCTCTACAAAAAATTAAAAATTAGCAAGGCATGGTGGTGTGCACCTGTAGTCCCAGCTACTTGGAAGGCTGAGAAGGGAGAATTACATAAGCCCAGGAGGTCAATGCTGCAGTGAGCTGTGATCACATCACCACACTTCAGCCTGGATGACAGAACGAGACCCTGTCTCAAAAAAAAAAAATTTCTTTTCAAGAGAACAATGAGTTATATTCACTTGTAAATTACCAAACATAGGAACGGTTTAAGATCCCATGCCTCTATTTCCTGTAAATGGTGAACTTAGAAGCAGTGAGCTCTAAACAATATTACAAAGCAACCAAAATTTTTCTTCATCAGCCGCACAAGCTGCCCCTTTTTGTAAATTGTATATTGTGTTTTGTAAATTGTGTTTTCCTTCACTTACTGTGGTCTCTCCATCTCTTTGTCATAGGAAGCAGCTTCCCCCAGTTACTCATTTCTTTCTTCTATCAAAACAGTTCTCAAGAAAGGATCTTACCAACTCACAGTAGATCTTCATGCCATTTATCAATAATGTTTATATTTTGCAAGAGGATGAAGTTTCAGCAAAAGGAATGAATCTCTAACAGATGAATTGTAGGCATATCATGAATGAGAGAGACTTCCGTGGATATGGCAGGGATGTGCTACAGAATCATACTAAGGAGGCAATCAGGTCCTCTGTCTCTTCATAAGGCTAATTCTCAGTGTAGCTTCCAAAGTCATTGCTACTTTCTAAGCAAATTGCTACTTTCTAATATACACAATAACTAGGTTCATAATAATAGTCATATTAGTCATTATTACACCTTAGATCCTGATATTTTCATCTTTTCTTCTTCACGTGTCCCAATAGGTGCTGTATAGCTTACCTGGCAAGAAAATAAACCAAGGTAAATATAAATTTTCAAATTAATGCATAACAATGTGGCTTTTCTGCAGCTTTGAGAAAGAGAACTGAGACTTACAATATGCCAACCATAGTCCCCTGGCAGTCTTCACTGTCTTATATAATTTAGATATTTCACTGTTTATATGTAGCATTTGCAATCAGACCACGGCAGCCCATTGAAAATAATTTTCCTATTAATAATACCAGTTTTTAAAAAATGCATTTTATTATAGTCTCACTTTCATTGTATCTGTTTCACTTTCAAAAAAATCCTCTTGGAAAGGTGCTAGATCTCTTGGATCTATCCTCCATATTTTAACTTTTTTCATTATTTCTGTCTGCCATTTTGCACTATGTTCTAGGAAATTTTCTTCACTTTATCTTCCAGATTATTAATTCTTAAGTTGTGTCAATTTTATTATTCAGCCTGTCTATTGCCTTTTTTTTTCAGTTTTATTTGTTCCTTTTAATAAATTGTTCTTTGGTTCAGACTGTTCCTTTTTCATGGCTGCCTGTCCTTGCTTAATGGAAAAAAGTTTCTCTTGAATGTCTCCCAACATATTTTTATAGAAATAATATATTTTAAATTTTTGTCTATTCCCTGAATTAACTGTTTCATGCAGGGCCAAGTGCTTTTCTTGTCCTCTTTATTCACTCTGTAAATATTTGCTGAATGCTTATTATATGCCAAGAATTGTTTAAGCACTGGAGATAAAATGGAAAACAAAATTGAGCTAAAGTAGAGAAGGCAGATTTGAGATAAATTACAAAAGAGGTCAAATTTAGGGGATTTTTTGAGTGAGGACAGAGCTGCCTGAAATTTCTCATTTGGGCAGGTAGACGGAGAATGAACCTATTCACTAAGAACAAACAATAAGAATCGGAACAATTTTGTGTGCTAGTCTTTTGTTTGTTTGTTTTCGATAAATTCAGATTTACCAAAATACTTTGAGTCTCAGGTACCCATGGCCTGTTTGAATGAAAACATGTAATAGGCAACTGGTTTGGCTCTGTGTCCCCACCCAAATCTCATCTTGTAGCTCCCATAATTCCCACGTGTTGTGGGAGAGACCTGGTGGGAGATGATTGAATCATAGTGGTGGGTCTTTCCCATGTTGTTCTCATGATAGAGAATGGGTCTCACAAGATCTGATGGTTTTAAAAATGGGAATTTCTCTGCACAAGCTCTCTCTTTGCCTGCTGCCATCCATGTAAGACGTGACTTGCTCCTCCTTGCCTTCTGCCATGATTGTGAGGCCTCCCTAGTTATGTGGAACTGAAAGTCCATTAAACCTCTTCTTCCCAGTCTTGGGTATGTCTTTATCAGCAGCATGAAAACAGACTAACACAGCAACTGAGATAGGGCCTGGAATTTGAGAGATGGGTTGATCCTAGGTATATAATTTAGGCTTCCTCAGTACGTGGGTTGAAGCTAAAGATTTGGATAAGGCCATTCATGAAACTAATAGTCAGAGAAAAGCATGTGATCAGGGATGGAAGCCCACACCCCCGGCATGGCTAACCTGGCATTTTTTTTCTTCTTCAACTTTTATTTTAAGCTCTGGGGTACATGTGCATGATGTGCAGGTTTGATCCATAGGTAAATGTGTGCCATGGTGGTTTACTGCACAGATCAATCCATCACCTTGGTATTAAGCTCAGTATCCATTCGTTATTATTTCTGATGCTCTCCCTCTTCTCATGCCTCCCCCCAACAGGCCCCAGTTGTGTGTTGTTCCCTCCCATAGTCCACGTGTTCTCAGCATTCAACATCCACTTAGAAGTGAGAACGTGTGGTGTTTGGTTTTCTGTTCCTGCATTAATTTGCTGAGGATAACCACTTTCAGCTCCATTCATGCCCCTGCAAAGGACATGATCTCATTCCTTTTTATGGCTGCATAGTTCCATGGTGTATATATACCATATTTTGTTTATCCAGTCTATCATTAATGGGCATTTGGGTTGATTCCATGTCTTTGCTATTGTGAATAATGCTGCAATGAACACTTGTGTGCATGTATCTTTATAACAGAATTATTTATATTCCTTTGGTTATATACCCAATAATGTGATTGCTTGACTTGTCATTATGATTTACCTGATAGAAGAACCCTCAGGACTGACTTAGTCCTGAACCTGCCCATTTTTCCTGCCTTAGGTATCTAAACTCTAACTCCTACTCCATCAGAACCCAAAAGCCTGGAGAGTCCTTTGGTGGTTCTATAACTACCCAAATAACACTTCCCTTAGTTGTCTACACAGTACCTCAAACTTCTTAAAAGAAACTATCACCCACCACTACAAGCACAGTGACTCTCACTTATCAAGACCCATGTGACAGTAAACTAGCCAGAAAGAAAGCCAAAGAAACAATACCACCAACTTAACAAAAGCAACAAGAAGTCTTAGTTATCATTAGCCTTCCTTGGCATCAAAAAAGTGGGGGTCACCAAAGTGACATGCAATGGACACTTTTTGGAATCCCTCGACCTATTTATTCTCAAAGGGCACAAACCACTTGAACCACCTCTTTGCCCAGAGTACAGCAGGCAGACAGTGAGTTCACTACCATCTGATGAACAGTAAGTAGTCCAAGGGAATCACCAGGGGAAGATCCCCAGGCCCAGGGTCAGGGAGAACATTTGCCATTATACTAAAAAAAAGTTAACCCAAATTTAAAAAATTAATTCCCAGAAAATTAGGAAAACAAATCAGTAGAACAAAATAAGTTTCCATGTAGAAAGACATTAATATACTTATTTCACTATATTCAAAGTTACATCAGTGATTGAATGCTTATAAAAAAAAAACTCTGTTTAAATTTATGTACAGTAAAAATTAGTTTCAATTTTTAAGGCTCCCTTTTCCCAGCTCTCATATAATGATCAACTATGTAATAACTAGAGATAAGTCTGTTCTAAAGTCTATCTTCTGTAAAGCAAATAATTATTCAATCTCTCCAAACGACAACACTACTATGATGATGAAGATAACGTCTCTTTTCATTAAAAAAAGAGAGAAAAAAGCATCACATGTAGACTAGAGTATTTGCTCTCCAGTTCGAGCTGAACTTTCAACTTTGCTGCAACATGGTCTATTGAATCCTGGCTCTGTCCACATTAAACTGTCATTTTGTTTTGCCAGCTGCTGACCTTCCACTTTCTCTGGAATACACACACTGGTTTTTATGTGCTCACTTCATTGACGGGTGCAAACACTGGACTGATAATAGATTGAGGTGAAAATGAATGTTAATATTAAAATAAAAGTAATTAACTTCCTAAATAGGAAAACACAAACACAAATTAAATAATTGTAAAGATAATAACATATTGTAATTTAACAAAATGTGTGTTTTTTTGAGACAGAGTTTCACTCTTGTTGCCCAGGCTGGAGTGCAATGGCACGGATCTCAGCTCACTGCAACCTCTGCCTGCCGGGTTCAAGTGATTCTCCTGCCTCAGCCTCCAAAGTAGCTGGGATTACAGGTGCCTGACACCACACCTGGCTAATTTGTTGTATTTTTATTAGAGATGGGGTTTTGCCATGTTGGCCACGCTGGTCTTGAACTCCTGACCTCAGGTGATCCACCCGCCTCGGCCTCCCAAAGTGCTGGGATTACAGACATGAGCCACCACTACCGGCCGTGATTTAAAATAATTTATTATAAATATTTCTCATTCTCTTTTGAATTTATTTATGCATTTATAAAAATTCACAAAATTAAGAAATAAAGGTTCATTTATAACCTTTATTTAAGAAGTTATGATTCTTAAATTTGCTTCCTATTTTTAAGGATTTATGTCATATTTTTAAAAATTTAACAAAATACTATTCTAAATTAGAATCAGTAGCCAAGGTTTGTATTAACAGAAGCAGCAAATTATGTTTATTAACCGCCATAAGATTGACTACATTCCTTATCCTACCCTCACATCTCTGTTTTCTTTTTCTTATCAAGAGTCAGTACATTTCATTTCCACAAACATCTCTCTTATGAAACTTAGGCATTTTCTCTGGGCTTAATGAAAGGTATTTTGTCTTTTACCTCTATATCCTTTAAATCATTGACTATATTTATATTACCACTAAAGTAGTCTCTCTGATTCATCATGATGAAGAATGATTTTTCCTCTTTAAAACCTCAATCACTTTGACTCTCATATTAACATTTTTTAATCTGCCATGCAAATAACTACTTTTGAACACCAGTAATGTGCCAGTGGGTGGGAGGTGGCCAGGGAGTGGAGATGCTGATAGAAACACACGAAATGAGGACCAACCTCATGGACTTACAATTCGGAGAGAAGAGACTGAGAATTGGGAATACTGAGAATAAGATATGAGGCTGTGTGCAGTGAAACACTAGTCATGACAGGGGCCAAAAATCAAAACAAAACATTTATCTGCATATATCACTAGTGAATTTTCTTCTAACAAAATTGTTAAGGTAGGCAAATCTTTCAAAAATAGGACAAGACTTTCCTCATTTGATGTCCCCAAAGGTGCCACTCCATGTTTGCCAAGGGGCTCTGAGGCTTCTTGGTAGAATGACTGGACTGTGAAGCCATACAGGATTTAGGCTGATCCAGGCTATATGCAACTCTTAAGCCTGTCTTGAAGGTTCAGAAGGCCACAAAAGTCTGTCTGGGCCTGGCTTTCTCATCTGGCTCTAGACCATCCTAGATCTTGTGTTCAGGTGTTCGTTCACTGCAGGAAGTCAGCTATGCAAAAGCAGAATGCATATCTATCAAACTATTCACTCCAAAAAATTTGTGACCAGGGCACTTCAGTGATAGGAATGTGTCTATTAAACATGATGAAGTCATTGTTTATAACAGCAAACAAAAAAAAGAAAGAAACTATCTCAGGAAGGCACTGGTAAATTGATACGAATTGGTTATGTAAATTGTGCTACTTCTGTGGGGTGAAATACACATAGCACATATAATTGATTATATAAATTCAACGGTATGGAACGATGTTATTTGTATCCTGTTGAAAATGAGAATCTGCATCAAGACTTGTCTGAAAGGGTGGTGAAGAGAGGTTTTCAGTGATTATCTTTGGGTGGCAGGAGTTTCTTAAAATTTTTCTTCTTTTGGCATTTCTTCATTGAGCAAATTTTGTATAATAAGTATGTATCAGTTTTGTGGGTTTTTTCTTCAAGACAGAGTCTTGCTCCGTGGCTTAGGCTGGAGTGCAGAGGCATGATCTTGGCTCACTGCAACCTCCACCTCCCCAGCTCAAGTGATCCTCCCACCTCCGCCTCCCAAGTAACCGGAACTACAGGTGTGCACCACCATGCCCGGCTAATTTTTGTATTTTTTGTAGAGAAGAAGTCTTACTATGTTACCCAGGCTGTTCTCAAACTCCTGGGCTCAAGCAATCCTCCTGCCTAGGCCTTCCAAAGTGGTGGAATATTATAGGCATAAGCTTCTGTGCCTGGCCCTGTATCCGTTTTATTTAAAAAATTCAGACTCCTGGCTCCCACTTAGGAAGTAAAAAATGCCATTCCAACATTAAAAACAAGAAAAATCTAGATAAACTACAAAATCACAACTTTTCTTGAACCCATCAGAGAGCTGGGGTCACACTCAGGTAACCTAAATTCCAAAGAGGAACAAGACCCTCGGAGAAGAGACGAAACCCATGAACGGTTCATAGGTCTCATCTATAGCCGAAGCAGCACCATGCCAACTTCAATACAAGCTGGTAAGAAGAATGAGCTAAAATATAAAGAACTTCTGAAGAAAATGTTGGTGAGCAGGGCAGTCTGAAGTAGCTGGCGGCACATGTTAAAAGAGGAGCTTGCATTCACTCACAAGTTATTTTTTTTCCTGTCCCTTACCAGATACTCATGAGAAAACCTGAGGGCAGAGCAATTTTGAAAAGAGTCACTGTTGATGGTGCAGACTTGAGGAAGGGATCAGCTGCTACTACAGGAAAATCATGTTTCTTGGGTCCTTCTTTCCTAGGATGTGAAAGTCTTAAGCCTCTGGGAGAGAGGAAGCAAACTCTCTGGCCAATCAGACTCAAAGAAGGTGATCAGTGGTTGATGCCGGGAAGAAGTGTTAGGTATCAAATCCCATTTATTTCTCTCAGGCCACTCCTTTCTCAGAAGGAAGTTTTCAACTGCTGGGGTAGGTAGCACAGTCTCTTGCTCACAACTTAAAGATGGAGATAGCCAGGCACAGTAGCTCACACCTGTAATCTCAGCACTTTGGGAGGCCGCGGCGGGCGGATCACAAGGTCAGGAGATCGAGACCATCCTGGCTAACACGGTGAAACCCCATCTCTACTAAAAATACAAAAAATTAGCCAGGCGTGGTGGCGGGCACCTGTAGTCCCAGTTACTCGGGAGGCTGAGGCAGGAGAATGGCGTGAACCTGGGAGGCGGAGCTTGCAGTGAGCCAAGATCGCACCACTGCACTCCAGCCTGGGTGACAGAGCAAGACTCTGTCTCAAAAAAAAAAAAAAAAGGAAAGATGGAGATATATTATGTCAATGGAAAAATAAAAGAAGAAAAAGTTCACTCCCCTGGGGAAGGGGAATGGTAATTGTCTTGGACCTTCAACTCTATGCCAATACCAAGTGGAGGTGTCCTACTATTGCAGGAAGGACAGGAAACTCCTGCCCAAGACCAACTTCAGATACAAGGCAGAGTGAACTGCCCCAAGGAAGAGGGGCAAGAATGCTGGGAAAGTCCACCTCTGGGGCCTGGGCATGTGACACTTCTGAAAGTCCGAGTTTCGATTAGAGCCGCAGAGAATCCTCTCTACCTTCACTCATGGAGCATCAAGCAATAGCAATGCACTACTGAGGCAGGGGTAACAGCATGGAGGCAGATCTTCTCTATGGCACAGGTGGACAGGTTCTTCTATAAGCTGAGGGTAGAGTGGTATTCAGAGAAAAGCACTCTGTGACCCCAGCTCCCACGCTAGTCACACACCCTCCACAAAAAGAATATCAGAACTGTCGCCTGGTGCAGTGGATTACACCTGTAATCTCAGCACTTTGTGGGGCCAAGGTGGGAGGACCCCTTGAGCTCAGGAGTGTGAGAACAGCCTGGGCAATATGGCAAAATTCCACCTTTATAAAAAATACAAAAGTTAGGCTGGGCACGGTGGCTCACATCTGTAATCCCAGCACTTTGGGAGGCCAAGGGGGGCAGATCACGAGGTCAAAAGATCAAGACCATCCTGGCTAACACGGTGAAACCCCATCTCTACTAAAAATACATAAAAATTAGCTGGGCGTGGTGGTGGGTGCCTGTAGTCCCAGCTACTTGGGAGGCTGAGGCAGGAGAATGGCATGAACCTGGGAGGCAGAGCTTGCAGTGAGCTGAGATTGCACCACTGCACTCCAGCCTGGGTGACAAAGCGAGACACCATCTCAAAAAAAAAAAAAAATACAAAAGTTAGCTGGGCATAGTGGCATGTGCCTGTAGTCTCAGCTGCATGGGAGGATAGTCTGAATCCACGAGACAGATGTTTCAGTGAGCTGAGATCACATCACTGCACTCCAACCTGGGTGACAGAGCCAGACTCTTTTTTTTTTATTATTAAATAAAAAAAAAAAAAAAAGGACTGTGGTCCACTAGAGGTAACCATAGCAACAACCAATCTCAACTCAACTTTGGTTAGATTGGCCCAACCTGTCACAGTAGTCATACACATCCCTCCCCCACACATACATGTATACACACATATGTGTATGGGTGTGTGTATTCATGGTCTCATAAGAGACAGGTTATTTCCATATGTGAATACAACTTATTTCAATCTCTACTATTCTACACATGATGTCCAGCATTCAATCAGAAATAAGAGGCAGCTTGCTGGAACAGGCTGGATGGTGCCAGCCATGTTAGGAGGTTGTACCATGCGGTCTCTGGCATCCCCACTGCTAACCATGGGCAAGCTCTCGGTGCACAGGTGGCCTGGCATGCTGCTCCAACTGTAGCTGTGTCGGCATGTGATGATGCCATCCCATACCAATTTGGCTACTGGAATCCCTAGTAGTAAAGTAAAATCTCAAGGCTCTCCAGCACACACAATGGCTACACTGACCTCCTAAGGTTTAAAAAAGGCCTTCCTAAGATGCCTTAGAAGGCCATTGCAGTCGTCACTGTGCTGTTTTTGATTGGCACCTTTCTATTATCAAAGGCTCCCTCCTGCTGTCAGGCTACATCAGTAAAGTGGGGACAGACTAGGTTGTTCCAGTTCTGATGACTGGCAATTTGGTGTCCCTGCTGAATGCATCCAAAAGCTACCAGGATTACTCCTACCATGACCTTCCAGACTTTGATGAGCAGCACCCACCTCAGCCCTGAGGAGTCACAGTGGAACTGCACCCGGCTTTAAGATTCTGAGCAGAAACTATGTCTAAGGGTTAAAGAATTCTGTAGTTTGCAGATGTTTAATAAAACATTGGCCAGATTTTATGGGTCTATTCCAAATATGTTACCTGGACTTACAACCAGCTCATTAGGATATAGTCTATTTTTCATCTCCTGACCCTGACAAAAAGCTCCCGACACGGTTTTCCCCCAGGAATATGGAACATGGAGGAACAGCAATGTTCATTGTCTGGAAAAAATGGGAAGTTATTCTGTAATGGAATGTGTTGCCTTCACCATCCTATTTAGAGTTCAACACTTCTTTTAAATAGTCTTCATTGTCAATTTTTTCTTGTAGCAAATGAAAGAATACAGAATGTCTTTTTAAAATTACTACGTAATTTATTTCTAGAATACCTAAGTATCTTATTTCCTACACTTATTTCTACCTTCATGTTCTAGTGGAAAACGATGGTAAAATCAAATGTCAGTGAAAGGACATCTGTTATATTTTTTACTTGCTTTCTTATTGACAGCATCCGGGAATTTTTCAAACCACAGAGCAAGTTTTCAAAATATAAAGACTTTCGCCGGGCGCGGTGGCTCACGCCTGTAATCCCAGCACTTTGGGAGGCCGAGGCGGGCAGATCACAAGGTCAGGAGATCGAGACCACGGTGAAACCCCGTCTCTACTAAAAATACAAAAAATTAGCCGGGCGCGGTGGCGGGCGCCTGTAGTAGTCCCAGCTACTCAGGAGGCTGAGGCAGGTGAATGGCCTGAACCCGGGAGGAGGAGCTTGCAGTGAGTCGAGATCCCGCCACTGCACTCCAGCCTGGGCACAGAGCGAGACTCTGTCTCAAAAAAAGCAAACAAACAAACAAACAAAAAAACAAACAAAACAAAACAAAAAAAAAAAAACAAAATATAAACACTTTCTCTGTTTACCAATCTTTAGTGAGTTCTGATTTGGTTCACCAATAGACTGGGCAGCATACAATTTGGGTCATTCTGTCCTTTGTATATCAAACTGTTCTGTATATCATGCTTTTAAGGATTGTACTTTTGGGCTGTTTCCTAATGAAAAATGCAGGTAAGTGGTTCTTATTTAGAGTTTATAACCCTAGCGCTAGCACCTAGTATTATGATGGCATTCTGCTGAAGATTGCAAGACTCAGCCTGGATCCCTAGAAGACTAGATTGAGTTAGGTTGATTCTGTTTTCTAGCTTGCAAAAACTGACTTATATTCAAAGGAAATTAAAATGTCAAAACAAAACCAAACAAAAGACAGACAAAAAGGCAAGGAAAAAACATCTATTGTTGGGAAACAAAGCAATAAACAGAACCAGACTCAAAGATGACCCATATCTTGGAACTATCAGATAAGGACTTTGAAAGAACTATAATCAAAATGTTAAAGAACCTAGGAGAAAAGGTGAACACCATTCATGACGAGCAACAGATAGTGAATTTCATCAGAGAGGTGGAAAATGTAAAAAGAATCAAATGGAAATACTAGAAATAAACCAGGCAACAATCAAGATGAAGAATTTGTTGGATGGGCTCATCAGTAGATTCAATATAACTGAAAAATTAATCAGTGAATTTGAAGGTAGGTAAAAAAGACAACTCTCCAAACTGAAACACAGAAAAAAAGTAGTTCAAAATTTAATGAGCTGATCATGTAAGAGTTGTGGAACAACATCAAACAGTCTAGCACAGACATATTTAAAGGCAAAGACATAATTGTAGGTAATGGTTAGGAGTTAATAAAAGATATCAAACTACAAATTCAAGAAGTTCAGGATAAATAGAAATAAAGAGATGAAGGAGAAGGGACAAGAAACAACCAACGATACTTTATTATCCAGCTGTTGAAAAGCAAAGAGAAAGAGAAACTCTTGAAGTCAATCCAAAATAAAAGACATTAGAAAGGGAGAAACGAAGTTAAAACTTACAGCATACTCTTGTCAGGAACTGTGCAAGCCAAAAGAGGGTGTAGTCATATCTTCAAAGTATCAAAAGAATAAAACTGTCAACCCAGACTCAGAAAATATTTCAGAAAAATATCTATCAAAAATAAAGGCAAAAAAGGTCTTTTTCCAGACACAAACAAAAACTAAGAGAATTCATTGCCAGCAGACCAAAAGGAAGAAGTTGTATGACATCAGACAGAAACCTAGATCTACACAAAGAAATGAAAGCTCTAGAAATGGCATAAATAAAAGTGTCAAATGCAAATCTTGCTGTGACAAATATATCAACTTTTGTCACATGGAAATATTTATATTAAACTTTAATTTTTGAAGCATATAACATGTTAGGAACTCTAAAGAACTGTACCTTTGATAGGAATATTGGAGATTATCCAAAGGCATTTAGAGCAAGATTCATGGACACATATGAGTTTTAAGTGGGTTTCCTGGGAGCCCATAAGAAACGCTCTCTTTACCGCTGAAGACTAAGCTATTTGGTGGGAAATTTCCCACCAGAGGTTCCTATGGATTGCAGTGGCTTCTTATTGACCTCTTATCAATCAGCCGCTTGGATGCTTCCATCTGAAATCTTTTTTATGTTACTTTCCTGATTTTTGCTTTCCTAACTTTTCCAGTGGTTGCATAAAAATCTAAACCTTCATATTGAAATCTTTCCAATTGTAACATAAAAAGACCTTTCAAATATTCTTATACTTCATTTAATGTAAACCAGACAGAAATTTTATAAATTGTAATTGAATTCGACTTGCAAATTCTCCACAAGGGAGACAGACCACCAGAATCACACTCGTTGTTTAGGCCTGTGACCATCATTTCTGGTGGAATGAATTCAAATAAATGTTCACTGTATATTTTCAGCCACGGGATTAACTGGACTCCATAGTGCTTCATGGTATTAGGTGTAGATAACTTCTTTTTCTTTTACAGATTTGGAAGGGAAAATGCCATGAAAATTTGGGAAGTCCAGTTAATACAAGGGCTGAGATACAGTATCTCAATACCTGCGCGCGCGCGCGTGCACACACACACACACACACACACACACACAACAAAGAAATGATTCCCACACTGAGATTGCTAGAGGAGATCCTCAAATTGTTTCTAAGACATATTTTTTTGTTTTGAAACAGGATCTAGCTATGTTGTCTGGGCTGGAATGCAGTGGTGGGATCATAGCTCACTGCAGCCTTGAACTCCTGGGCTCAAACAATCCTCTCACTTCAGCCTCCTGAGTAGCTAGGACCACAGACACGCACTAACACACTTGGCTAACTTAAAAAATATTTGTAGAGGTGGGGTCTCACTATGTTGCCCCGGCTGGTCTCAAACTCCTGGCCTCAAGTGATCCTCCCACCTCAGCCTCTCAAAGTGTTGGAATTACAGGTGTGACCAGCCACCCCTGGACTGTTTTAAAGATTTTTTAAAGCCTAAAATAAAAGTGTACCATTATTCCCTAATTAAGCTGCATAAGCTAACACAACTTAAGAACTCTGGATTTGGCGAGCAATGTATCAATTTGGTGAGATGTCACTGGTTATCTAACATTGTTCAGACATGCAAATGGTAAGAAATAGTAGTAGATGAATCAATAAGAGAAAACAAAGAATTTTAATAGGATCAATTTTCATGATGAACAAGCAGAGATTCCATTGAGGAAAAGAAAGTTAAGAGAGTGTTAAATGAAAAAAGGTTTAAGAACCATCCTTCATGAAAATTAGTTCCTAAAGAAAACAAAATTGATGTGTTATAACACACATAGACTTATTCCCAGGGTTTGAGGAGGAAGTTGGGATCTGGAGAGACTGGGGTTGGAGAAACTGACAAGTTTGGCAAGGCTAAATCCAAAGACAGTGGTCAACAGTCCACTGCCAGCGTCTAGAGGGGTACAGCCACCTCTGGCTTGACTCTGGTGAGCAGCGATTTAATACACCAGGCAGCAGCACTGGCAGATGTGACGATGGCAGTCAGGATGAATGACAGCATGTCAGATGCTCAGCCTTCCGGGGGAAAGACCCACGTCTGGGTAGTGTCAAGAGTCTGGCCAAATGACCTGGGGTTCAGGACTGGCCTCGACTCCCACTGGGAACTGGAGAGAAATTCACAGCTGAAGCCCCAGCAAATGGAATCAAGCAACACCATATGAGGGGCGGGGGTGGGGAAGAGGGTCACCTTGCTGTCTGTGGGCTCCTGAATGTCAGGGATGACATTTCTGCTACCACCAAGTCGCTATCATCTGTGGTCAGGACCTCACATCTGTCCCAATGGCTGACAGTGTGTAGGGAAGAGTAAGTACATTATCCAAACCTTGAATTTATCTATTCCTGATTTCACAGCAAAATCTTCAGTCCTCAATTTAAGTTACGCTACAACCTAGTGAATGCCACAAATAAAATGTTATAATTGTTTCCCAACAAAATCAATAAAAGCACAAGCATAAACCCCCTTTTCAGTTGGTTTTTGACATCTTTTCTTGTATCCCACAAACATTAAACACTATTTTCACTAGAATATTTTCTGTTCCAAATATACTGAAAGTATTTATTTAATTTATTATCAAACTACCCAGCATAAAATAAGGCAGAAGATAAAAGCCACCTTTCAGCTGGATTTTAAATATATTACTCACATTTTCAATTATGCTCTCTGAGAGCAGAATCTAAAGATGAATTCATTTTAGTGATAAATGGAAAAGTGTGATTTTCAATGATTTTGACATTTTATTGCTACATTTTAGGGTTATCCATATTATAAAACAAAGATCAAGTATGATAAGGAAAATTCTTTTGTGTCATCATAATCCATCAAAATACAGTAAATATCCTTTGACAACCTCTGAAGACCATGCACATGTACAGGACTGTCCTATCTCTGTATTACTGCATTGCTTAGCGCTGCCGGATAAACAACGGGTAAAGTGCTGGTTTTCCCACACTGCTCTGCAGCTCTCTTAACTGCCTGCTGTATCAAGCCAAGCCAAGGGAAAAAAAGAATGGAATAATGAAACAATAAGCAGATTATAACGTTTTCTTCTCTAATAGAGCTTATCTTAAATGTGCAATTTAAGCAAATAAGAGTTGTATCTAGGAGAAAAATAGTAAATTTCAGAAGAAAAGATCTTTTCTTCAACCGGCTAGCCTATAATATTATATACCTGTAGTAATAATTCTATATCCCATAATAACAATTTTTTAAAAATCACTAGCTTGCAAGGTGACTATGGTCATAACTGCAAAATGGTTGCAATACTTTTTTACCTAACACTTCTTGAACGTTAAAGAAAAAAAAAGTTCTAGAGTTTTTATTGAAGTCTTTTATCTGTACAAATTGCTTTGTATTGAGAGAAGTCTAAGAATGGGAACATGACTGACTTTCTCCCATGTCCCATTTCCCACACAGAAGGGCTCCGATTCTCTCTGCAGATCAAAGCATGCACCATATGTTCATCAGTACAGACCAGGTTACCCCATGGAAGCTCAGAAGTCCTCCATGGAAGCATGTATTGGGTGCAACCCTAATTAACTAATTACTCAAGGTGGGGAGAGGAAAATCTGAGAATCCATTTTAACCTTGATATGTGAAACTTGAGTATTTGAAATGTTTCGCACATATCAAAAAACAAACTTTACATAAAAGCACTGTACAAATACAAATTTTATGTTGTGAAATCGTTCATTAATAAATATCAGACGACTAATGTTCATATCGTATTTTTCAGACTGGCTAAACACTCAGTTTATCACTGTGTGCTTCGCTGTGGGTAGCACGTGTGCTGTTCCCACCGAATGACACAGATTTCAAAAAATAAGTATGATTAATTAGATACGTTAAATGACTGATGTACAAAGTTCCTGTAACAAGCCCTCCATGTGGTCACTTACACGTGGTAAATATTATAAAACCCTTTAAAGACAATTTTTAAGAGGTTCAGCTACCTCCATGGAGTTAAATATTTAAAAGAGAGGAGCAGGAAAATTATAGCTAGACTGTGTATATATACGGTAAAGAAAAAACCACAGTGGAAGGGGATGGAAGGGAGCGCTTAGAACAATAGGATTATTATTGTTAACAAAGTGTAAGTGACAGTAATAACAGTGAACTAGAAAAACATACTTCATTTTACAATTGAGCCAATTCATATAAATACGGAACCCCAGTTTAAGTAATTTCTCCCCTCCCCCCTCCCCCCCGTCCAATTTTCACTTATTGTTACATATTAACTTCAGAGACTCCTTCAGCTGACAAAATGTTCTGGTAAGCTTTGGAGATACCCAGGCCACAATCATTACAGTCACAGGGAAATATTGTTACACAAAGAGAAAAGTCTATTGAAATGACACCTTCTCAGAGATTTGTCAGTCTTTGTCCTTTATTTTGCATTTTTGGTGGGGGACAACGTGGAATATCTCTGCCTCTTGTGGCTATGACTTTGGAAGCTCAGCTTCTATCTGTAAACTGGGGACACTGGAGCTTCCAAACTGGAATTCTAGGATTTAGTTCCAGCCTTCGGGTTGCTGTAGGGACGGGGGCACCTTCTGTTGCAGCTGCCCCCTGCTGCTGTGACCCCAGGACAAGAGGCTCAGCTGCTCTGCCCCAGTGGCTGACCGGGCTCTGCAGTCCTCCTAGCCATCATCTCAGAGCCTCAGACCACAGACCCCTGACACATGACCGATTTCATGGCAGCTGACCCAGTCTTGGGCCCCTCCCCCAGCGTGGCCGGTCTCCCCAACCAGGTCAGCACGCAGCATTGCACAGCGGGCCAGTTCTTTTTTTCTGTGTGGTCCAAAAAAATACTTCCCAAAATCTGGGTTATAAAAATCTTACTTCTAGAACCTAATCACTGGTCATTTCTATGCAAAATTTACTCTCTTCCAGTGTCAGTCTTTTCCCTTGGGAAATTACACTGATTTCCAATTGTCTACACTTCCTAACCCTCTGCAAAGTGGAAATGCTCACATAGGAGAATCCTTTTTGTCTTCCCAGTAGTGTGACTTCCACTAGCGCAACAAGCCTGGCCTTGCTCTACCTGCTCCCTCCTGCTCTGTGGATATAAGGAGTGGTCCATCTCCTGGTGAGTGGGCACAAGAGGTCGGCACCTTGCCTTCCCCCTTTTTGGAGCAAGGATGCACACAGCGTGAACAATTCTGCTCCACTCCTCCATGCTCTAAGTGAGAGAAATGCAAATTCTGCCCTGTGTAGGGGAAGAATGAAGAACGAGGGAACATGTAGGAACAGGACAAAGAGTTTGAGAGAGCAAAATATGCAGTGGAGAGACTCTATGTGAAGTGCTTGGCATTGGCCATATGTGTCACCAATTGGGTTCTATGCCTTCTAAAAGGAGCCTTGACTACTTACACAATTCACAGTGTCCACAGATCAACTAAGAGGTGTAGAAATACAACTATCCTTATAGCTAAGAGCAGAAGGCTATAGAGACACAGGGTCCTGGTGATGGGAGGTGTGGTACAATGTAGTGAGCGGTGCTTCATAAATATACACACAATGAGACTACAGTGAGCTAAGTGTCCCAGAGCCACTTCTTAGCACCTCCTTTTTACGTAGACCAAGGGTGCCGCCCTAGCTCCTGCAAAAACAGGTGTGATGATCTGGGGAAAGGTAGAAAAGGAGAGCAGCAGCATAGAGTTCATGCATGCACGTCGCTGACAGCATGACTTCCTCCAGAGGAATCCTGCATGAGCAAATGGACTGCATACCTGTGTGTCCTTCCGGGAATCTTCAGTGAGCTTCTGATGGACATTGGGCAGTCATGAGTTTGAGACTGTATATCCTAGAAAGTGCTTGGGATGTAGCTTCTCTATTTTGGTAATTAAATAGAGACCCACTGGGGCTTAGTGACTCAACTGCCTGGCTGGGGATACTGATGACTTCATCTTGGGAAAGTGAAGGAGGCTCACCCTGACATGTTGGTTTAGAAATAGGCAGCTGGAGCCCCCCACTCAGGGGTGAGAACGAGGTGTGCTTAGACTGCAGGCCTCACGGATAGGGCTAAAGAAACAGGAGCCCCTGTGCAGAGGAAGGTGGATGGGGTATGGTCATGGAAGCAGTTCTTACCACAGATTGCTCTCCCTTTAAAGCCTTCTTTGGAGTCTTAGCTTTCTTGGCCCCAGCAGATGATATACTCATGGAAGCAGAATGTGGCCTCGAAGCTGTGGTGCTGGGTAGAGACTTGGACCATGGGGACAAAGAGGCTTCTCTCCCCTTGGCTGATTTTGCAGCCTGCCACACAAAAGTAAACAACTTTGTTATTCTCATTTTGTTTCTTGGATTTGTGTCCCTCTCTTTCACACTCTACCCCTCCCCTGAGCTGCAATTGCAGAGCTGAGGTTTTCAGTCCTAGAGCGCATGGATTTGTTCTTGCTCCTAGGCCCACAATCTCCCCTGGCAGGATTTGATTGGTAGGCTGAGCTTATTTCTCCACTCTCCCCCTTTAATCCTCATGTCCTAAGAAGAACACACCAACAAATCAATGCTCTTTGGAATCCCCTGGAAAGGTGAGGTCTATGTGGAGAGGGGTGGGTGGCAGCTCGAGGCCTGTATCTAGGTAGGAAGAAGGTAGGGAAACAGTAGGGAGGATGAGGAGATCAGGATGCACTCCTCCTGATGCCCCACTAGCTGGTTTTTTGGCTTTCGATTTCACTCTTTGCTCTCTGTTCTCAACAATCAGCTCCTGATTTCCCATTCACACTTCTTACACCACTTTATTTATTTATTTATTTTTAGAGATAGTCTCACTATATTGCGCAGGCTGGTCTTGAACTCCTGGACTCAATCAATCCTCCTGCCTCGGCCTCCCAAAGTACTAGGATTATAGGCGTGAGCCACTGCTCCTGGCCTTGCTCTCACCTTCAAGAACTTTCTTTTTCAAACTCAGACGTTGGAAAGTGAAAAACCTCAGTATGCTACATAGATTTGTCAATTCAGATGCCAAAATCAGGGAAGCACAAAATAAAAGAGAAAGAGGAGAAAAAACTTAAATACAAACCTTGACACTTAAGCTGCCATACTTTTTTCTCATTTCCTTGTCCTCTTTCTGTTTATTAATCTGTAAAAATGAAGACCCATATCATTGGTTATTATCTATAAAGATTAAAAAAGACAATTTTCTATAAAACTTCTATAAGCAATGAAAGAGTAACATTTTAAACCATTTGTCTGCCAAAACTATTATGGGATATAAGTTATAATATCAAAGAGAAAACAAACTTGTATCCAGAAAAAGAACTTTTATTAAAAAAGTAAACAGCAATATATAACATTGCAAATATCTAAAGTCATTAACATTTATTCATTGCATTAAGTACAACAGAGATCAAAGGAAAACATGCATTATGTGTTCAGCACCTTCAACTGAAATATCCAGATTCTCACATTGGGACTGACTAGGCAGACAATTTGACCTACAGAGAATGAAGAAAAGCAGGTGGGGTGATGGGTCCACCCAGGAGTGGCACAGAGCCAAAGGAACCCCTGTCCCCAGCCAAGGGAAGTGGTGAGTGATTGTGTGACCTCCCCTGGGAAACCATGCTTCTCCCATAGATCTTTGCAACCTGTGGATCAGGAGATCCCCTCATGAGCCCATACCACCAGGGCCCTGGGTCTGATACACAGAGGTGTGTGGAGTCTTGGCAGAGTAGCTGCTCAGGCATACATGGAGACCCAGCAGTTTTACATACTCTGGTCCTAGGAATCCCAGTAAGGTGGCAGATCTGTCTGTACCTTCTCCTGGGAAGGGGACTGAATCCAGGGAGTCAAGCAGCTTTGTTCTGCAGGACCTACTTCCATGGTGCCTCACAGGTTAAGCCCCACTGACTTGGAATTCCAGCCAGCCAGCAGCAACAGGTTGGAGATGGCCTGAGATGGACTAAATTCCCAGGGGGAGAGGCGGCTGCCATCTCTGCGGTTTGGTTGACTCAGCTGTTCTAGCCTGCCAGTTCTAGGGAGTCCAGGTGGTTCAGATGAGGAGGAGTCTCCCACAATGCAGCACAGCTGCTGTGCAGAAATCGTGGCCAGACTGCTTAAGTGGAACCCTGATCCAGCTCTCCTTACTGGGTAGGGCCTCCCTGCAGGAATTTCAGTAACTCCAGCCAGGGTTACATGTACAGAACTCTGATCTCTCCCTGGGACAGAGCCCCCAATTAAAAGACACAAAATGGCAAGCTGGATAAAGAGTCAAGACCCATCACTATGCTTTCTTCAACAGACCCATCTCACATTCAAAGAAATACATATGCTCATAATAAAGGGATGGGGGAAAAATTTACCAAGAAAAAGGAAAACAGAAAAAAGCAGGGGTCACAATCCTAGTTTCTGACAAAACAGACTTTAAACCAATGAAGATCAAAAAAGACAAAGAAGGGCACTACACAATGGTAAAAGGTTCAATTCAACAAGAAGAGCTAACTGTCCTGAATATATATGCACCCAATACTGGAGCACCCAGATTCATAAAGCATGTTCTTAAGAGTCCTACAAAGAGACTTAGACTCCCCTCTATCTATTAATGGATACCAGAAGTCTTTACAGTTTTTTGCTCTTACAAACGAAGCTGCTGTAAACATTTGTGACCCAAGACTTTGTGTGAACATGTGCTTTTATTTATCTTGGGTAAATACCAAGGAGTGTG
This sequence comes from Piliocolobus tephrosceles, assembly GCF_002776525.5. NCBI lineage: Eukaryota > Metazoa > Chordata > Mammalia > Primates > Cercopithecidae > Piliocolobus > Piliocolobus tephrosceles. Next base: position 108,076,772 of record NC_045442.1, on the reverse strand, counting down.
ATGGCCAGATCATCTGTTAAGTATAGAATTTTAGAAATTTCTTTTAGCTGTCAAAACATTTTTCTAAATGTATATTTTACATTTCCACTAGCAGAGAATGAGAGTTCTAGTTGCTCCACATCCTTGACAACACTTTATATGGTCGACCTTTTAAATTTTAGCCACGCTAGTGAGTATATAGTGATATTTCATTGAGATTTTAATTTGTATCTCCCTAAAGACTAATGATGTTGGGCATCTTTTTATGTCATCATTTGCCTCTATATATCTTTTTAAATAAAGTGCCTGTTCAAATAGTTTGGCCATTTAAAACATTGGGTTGTTTTTATATTATTACATTGTAAGTTATTTGCATAGTCTAGATGCAAATCCTTTGTTAAAGATATTTTGCAAATATTTTCTCCCACTCTGTGGTTTGTTTTTTCATTAAAAGAAAAACATTTTGAACAGTAAACTTCTTGCTGTTGTTGTCTGACACAACGTCTTGCTCTGTCACCCAGGCTGAAGTGTAGTGGTGTGACCAGGGCTCACTGCAGACTTGACCTCCCTGGGTTCACGTGATCCTCCCCCCTCAGCCTCTGAAGTATCTGGGACTACAGGTGCATGCCAGTATGACTGCCTAATTTTTCTATTTTTTATAGAGATGAAGTTTCACCATGTTGCCCAGGCTGGTCTTCAACTCCTAGGCTCAAGCAATCTGCCAGCCTCGGCCTCCTAAAGTGTTGGTATTACAGGTGCGAGCCACCATGCCTGGCTAAACTTTTTAAATTTTTGATAAACTGTAATTTGTTATTTAAGAAATCTTTGCCAAATCTGAGATCATTAAGATTCTCTCTTATATCTTTATCTAGAAGTTTTGTAGTCTCAGCTATTACAATTCTGATCCATTTCAAGTTAACTTTAATATGAGGTGTCAGGTAAGGGTTGAGGTTCATTTTTTGCTTATTGCTGTCCAATTGTTTCAGTACTGTTTGTTGAAAAGATTATCCTTACTACTTGAATTGCCTTTGCATCTTGGTCAGAAATCAATTCATTATATATGATCCATAGGGTCTACTACTGGATTCTCTAGTCTATTTAGCAATCTATGTTTCTCCTTATGCCAAGACAACTTTACCTTGACTACTATAGTTTTACAGCAAGTTTAAACCAGGTGTGTGCATCTTTCAGCTTTGTTCTTTTTCAAAATTGTTTTAGCTATCTCAGGTCTTGTGGATGTCTATATAAATTTTAGGCTAGGCTTGTTGATTTCAACAACAATGACAACAACAAAAAAAACCCTGCTGGGATTTTGATTAGGATTGTGTTGAATCCATAAATCAATCTGGAGAGAATTGACAGCTTGATAATATACATCTCTTGAATCATGAACAATGGAAATATTTCTGCATCTATTTAAGTCTTTATTTCAGCAGTATTTTATATTAACTGTACATGTTTTGTACATATTTTGTCATGTTTATCCATAAGCACTTCATATTGTTTGATGCTATCATAACTGGTGTTTTTCAAAATTTCAATTTTTGATTGTTCATTGTTTATATGTAGAAGTACCAGATTTTTGTATCTTGATCTTTGCAACCTTTCTGCATTCACTTATTAATTCTAGTAGCTTTTTTTTGTAGATTTGTTAGGATTTCCTATAGAGATGATCATGTCATCTGGGAATTTAAAAAGTTCTACCTCTTCCTTCCCTATCTGGATGTTATTATTTCTGTGTGTGTGTGTTATTGCACTGGTTAGGACCTAAAACACGATGTTGAAGGGAAGTAATAAGAGCAGGAATTCTTGTCATATTTCTGACTTTAGAGTCAAAATCTTCATCCTTTCACTATCAACCATAATAGTGTGTTTTGTAGATATCTTTTACCAGCTTGAGAGGTTCTCTTCTATTCCCAGTTTGCTGAGAGTATTTTTTATCATGAATGGAAATTGGAGTCCCTCAAATGTTTTTTCTTCATCTACCTGCCTTTTGACTCCATTATTTTATATCCTTCCCATGAACAAAATATATTTATCTTCACTCAAGGCCTTAACAAATCTCATTGTACTATAGCATCAGCTTGAAGTCTGGAATCTCATTATCTAAATCAGGTCCAGGTGCAGATGAGACTCCTTGAGTACAATCTCTCTTGATCTGAAGATCCAGAAACTAAAGAGACAAGTTATCTGTCCCCACACAGCCAATGTTCCATGGTGGGACGTAGGATAAGCACTAGAGATCCCACTCCATTCAAGGGAAGAAGGAGGCATAGAGCAATAGCTGGTCCATAGTAATTTTGAAATCCAACTAGGCATATATTGCCAATTTCTTGACTAGGACCAAATCCTGCTCCACTTTTGGAGGAAAACTACTATACACAGTAAATATTGTTGGAAAACTCAAACTTCTGAAGTCCATGTAGTTGTTTTTACTCTCACAGGCATCAGGGGAACCAGCTCCCAATATTTCAACATACATTGTTTCTATTTTCCCCAAGTTGTTGGCCGATCTGAGAAATAAAGAGAAAAAGTACAAAGAGAGAAATTTTACAGCTGGGCCTCTGGGGGTGTCATCACATAATGGTAGGACTGTGATGGTGACCCCAAGCTGCAAAATCAGCAAGTTTTTACTAGGGATTTCAAAAGGAGAGGGGGTGTATGAATAGGGAGTGGGTCACAGAGATCACATGCTTCAAAGGGCAATACAAGATCACAAGGCAAAGGGCAGAGCAAGATCACAAGGCAAGGACGAAATTAGAATTACTGATGAGGGTCTGTGTCCTGCTGGGCATGCATTGTCTTGATAAACATCTTAACAGGAAACAGGGTTTGAGAGCAGACAACTGGTCTGACTAGAATTTACTTACCAGGCTGGAATTTTCCAATCCTAGTAAGCCTGAGGGCACTGTGGGAGACCAGGGCATATTTCATCCCTTATCTCAGCCGCATAAGACAGACACTCCCAGAGCAGCCGTCTATAGACCTACCCCTGGGAATGTATTCCTTTCCCAAGGTATTAATTATTAATATTCCTTACTGGGAAAATAATTCAGCAACATTTCTTCTACTCACACGTCCATTTATAGGCTCCCTGCAAGAAGAAAAATATGGCTCTATTCTGCCCGATCCTGCAGGCAGTCAGACCTTATGGTTATCTTTCCTTGTTCCCTGAAAATCGCTGTTATTCTGTTCTTTTTCAGGGTGCACTGATTTCATACTGTTCAAACACATGTTTTACAAACAATTTGCACAGTTAATGCAATCATCACAGGGTCCTGAGGTGACATACATCCTCAGCTTATGAAGATGACGATTAGGAGATTAAAGACAGGCATAGGAAACAATAAAAGTATTAATTTTGGGAACTAATAAATGTCAATGAAATGTTCACAATTTATGTTCAAAGACTGCAGTAAAGACAGGCCTAAGAAATTATAAAAGTATTAATTTTTGGAACTAATAATTGTCCATAAAATCTTCACAATTTATGTTCTTCTGCCGCAGCTTCAGCCGGTCCCTCTGTTCGGGGTCCCTGGCTTCCCGCAACACACAGGTGGTTTATTTCCTTGTGTGCTTCCTTATCTTTGACTATGTGATATTAACTGCTCCTATAATTGTAGGGTAGAGAATTCTGGGAATTCTCTGAGGCTTAGGATTAAAGTACTCTTTATAGAGAGTATTTCCATTTGCTTCTTTCAGGGGTACTTTCTATTCACTTAAAACCAAACTGATGCCAGGTGCAGTGGCATGTAGTCCCAGCTACTTGGGAGGCTGAGGTGGGAGGAATGCTTGAGCACAGGAGTTTGAGATCAGTTTATGCAAGATATCAAGATCCTATCTCTTAAAAACAAACAAACTAACTAAACTGAAGGTTTGAGGTTCTGTGAATACAAACTTGAGTTGCAAATCCCCTGTAAGTCCTGCCTCTCAAAACCCTTCAGGAAGAGATTGTCCCCCTTGTGTTGCTCCGTACAGAGGCAACTCTCCCCTGCAGGCCTCTGGGTATTAGGTAGGTGTCAGGTTTACATTTGGTCATGTTCATCCAGCAGGAATGACCTTTGGTTTGCAGCCTAATGCAAGAGATCACTGCTGATTACCCTTATACACACACACACACACACACACACACACACACACACACACACACACACAGAGGCACTCTAGCATGTCCTGCACTGTGACTTCTGTTTAGTGCAGATAAGTAAATCCCCTCAGGACAATCAGCTTGGAAACCTCAACTGACCCCTCTGTGTTTCCCTTGATGTTTGACTTTTGACCAGGTAAGCCCCATGTCCCTGGTCATTTTTTTTATGCTTTTACAAAGATGTTTGTAATACTGTATCTAGAATTTTTTGAGGTTTTAAAAAATTTGGGCGGGAGTCACTTTGAATTCCAGCTCACTTGATAAGTTTTCCCTGTAATCAATATCAATATGGTTAATTTTTAAAAGTTTGAGCCCTTTTTCCCACAGAGTTTCCATTCTGCCTCAGAATTCTCTCTCAATACATTGGAGTTGATATATGAACTTAGGTTTATTTGGAATCCCTGGACTAATAGAAGAAGCTTCCAGGTTTCTTTCTATTAGGGTGATTAACTATCCTGGTGTTTTTTAGGACTGAGGGGTTTCTCAGGATGTAGGGCTGTCAGTGCTAAGAATGAACAAACCAGGATTAGCTGGTCACCCTATCAGTCATGATCAATGCTTTCATCACCGAGTGCAGGTGTGAATAATCCACTCCTCTTTTCTTTGAGGAGGGAAGGAAACTTTACACATTACTAGTGCGAACAGACAAACCCATGACCCAATAACTCCTTCCTCACTCTGTTGCTTGGTCAGTGAAATGGCTCAGGGGGGATAAAGGGAGCCTCTGGAAGACCTGCAGGACTCCTGTTCATACAGAAGGCATTGACGTCAACTCCTCTAGCTCAGCTCTGGGTGCTCCCCTTTTTAGAAAGACAATTCCCTGGCCAGGAAGCTCCCATTGTCATATAGTGTGGTAGATAGCCAACTTCCCTATAAATATATAAAGTGGTGTGTCGGGGGGATCCCTCTCCCACAGCAATTCCTGTGATTCACCTTACCCAAGCTCTCCTCTTGGTGGGCTAATAAAAGACCAAAGGAGTGTGTCCTGTCTGTTAATTTTCTTCTTGTAAGTTTTTAATCAATAAACTTTATACCTGCACCACACATTCTAGAGGTATGTACGCCTGTACCCTTGCATTCCATCTAGGAATACAACAGCACAACACAAGATATTGCCCATGGGGAGCACTTGGCCCAATCACCACATTGCGAGAGATAAATGGCAATTTCCTTATGTGAAAATTTGAACCGCCTCCCTGACCGCAGGAGTAATGGCTTATATTTATGTAAATATATTAGTAAGTATATTAGAAAGTATATTAGTCTAATAGCGATGTGCCAGGGAAAGGAATCGGTGAATAAATAAATTAAATGAAAACAAAGGAAGAGGATCAGAATCACAAACGGATAAAGACATTTCACTTAACCACACCTGGCTAAGAGTTTTTCCTTATTAAATAAGGCAGCAGAACTCAACATGTGGTCCAAGGACCCCTAAGGTGCCCCAAACCTTAGGGGTTCTGTGAGGCCTAAATTATTCTCATAATAAATACTAACACATTAGTCACTGTTTCTTCATTCTCATGGTCTCATGAGTGGACACCGGAGTTTTTCAAAAGCTATGTGATATTTATCATGGCAGAGAATACAGAAGTATCTATGAGAATTTAAATAATTTCCAGGAAACCAAATACTAAAGAAATTTACAGAAATAAGTGACTGGGTATTGTGGCTCATGCTTGTAATTCCAGCACTTTGAGAGGCTGAGGTGGGTGGATCACTTGAGCCCAGGAGTTCACAACCAGCCTGGGCAATGTGGCAAAACCCTGTCTCTACAAAAAATAGAAAAATTAGCCAGACGTGTTGGTGCGTGGCTGTAATCCCAGCTACTTGGGAGGTTGAGGCAGGAGAATAACCTGAGCCCAGGAAGTCGAGGCTCCAGTGAGCCATGATTGTGCCACTGCACGGCAGTCTGGGTGACAGAGTAAGACCGTCTCAAAAAAAAAAAAAAAAAAAGTACACACACACGTATACAAAATACACACATATGTAAGACAAAGCCACTTTTGCTAAACATTTTCTGTGTTGGGAAAGATTTTCTTATAAACAATATGCCATTTATGTCAGCATGTGAAGAGTTTAGTGTTGTTATTTTTAAGTCACTTAACAAATAATTTGATTATGTTTTCCTTTCATATATGGTAAATATCAATAGATAAAACCCATCTGTGTTAGTATATTCTCATATTGCTATAAAGAAATATCTGAGACTGGGTAATTTATAAAGAAAAGAGGTTTAATTGGCTCACGGTTCTGCAGGCTGTATAGGAAGCATAGGGGCTTCTGCTTCTGGGGAGATCTCAAGAAGCTTTCAATCATGGTGGGAGGTGAAGGGGGAGCAGATGTCTCACATGGTGGGAACAGGAGCAACAGAGAGAAGTCGAGAGGTGCTATACACTTTTGAATGACCAGATCTCACCAGAACTCACTCACTATAGTGAAGACAGTACAATGGGGGATGGTGCTAAACCATTCATGAGAAATCTGCCCACATGATACAATCACCTCCCACAATCACCTCCCAATCACCTCCAACATTGGAGCTTACATTTCCATATGAGATTTTGATGGGAACACACATCCAAACTATATCACCATCTAAACCAAATTTTCTTGGGGGACCTCAAAAAACATTTAAGCGTATAAAGAGACCCTGAGACCAAAAAGTTTGAGAACCACTGGAATGGAACCTGGAAATTAATCCTGGAAACCCCACTGCAGGTCCTCTCTATATTGTATAGCTGCGTCACGTATGTATTAACATTATTATGGGCTTATTAAAGTACATATAGTTCATGCCATATATAGAGTGGGTTAAGCCATTCTCAACTATTTTTTGTTATCCCTTCCATCATTTACTCATAACAAATATTTATTGGCCATCTACTCCATGGGGGCCACCATGTTAGGTTTTAGGGGTAAAACCATAGCTCACAGAATGGAAATAGCAGGTAAGATAACAGGCCATCTCTACAGAATGTGACAAGAGCCACAAGAGGAAAACTGTGTGTCATGCCAGCATGAGGGGGGGCACCTCTTCCAGGCAAGGGAAGTCAGGGTGGGAGAGGTTTCCCAGAGGAGGCAGCATCTGACCTCTGACCTGAAAGATGAGAGGACCTAACCAGATGCTGACCAAGAGAGGTCAGTTCAGGGAGAAGGAACAGCACAGAAGGAACGGAACTCTGAGGCATCCTTGTCTGAATCTCCTGATTGTAAAGAGAGAAATCTACCTGCGGTGGATGGCTGCAAGAATTCATGGGGCTCATTCTGATTAATCTTGAACAACACACCCTCAGGGGAGCTCTTCCTTTCACAAGGTTTGCCTTCTAGCTCTTTGACTTCCTAAGGGGATTGTGGGTTGGTCACAGTGGCTCATGCCTGTAATCCCAACACTTTAGGAGGCCAAGGCGGGAGGATTGCTTCAGTCCAGGAGTTCAAGACCAGCCTGGGCAATACAGTGAGACCCTGTCTCTATATTTTATAAATGTTATTTTAAAAAGTAGATTGTGAAGGCTATGCAGGACTAATAAATGTCCAAGATTACATGGAGCACATTTGACTGACCAGCGGGTACAGACTCACTGACAGTGAGATAGGGACCACTGGGACAGCAGAACTTGCTCCTCTGCCTTCCATGGCATATAGGGACAGTCACATTGGGTCACGCTTGTGTCATGTTTGTCTTGATGAAGAGTCACTATTCGCAGAGCTTCCATGTAAACGTGGCTTTGCATGGACCACTGAAAACATCTGTTTCCTAACTGGATGGCCAAACACTGCCACATATATGTATATGTTATGACATATAACAGGACTGCACAGGCTTGAGGTATGCCTCAGAGGGAACGCAGGCATCAGGAACCTAGTTGTGGGAGTGAGGGAGACTACAAGGGTAACTTAGTGCTGTGCCCCCAGAATGGGGCTAGGGCAACCTATGTACTTCCTTCCCATCTCCAGTCTGGATTGCTCCAAGAAATAGGGTGCACTGGGATGAAGCAGATAGAAATGAAGTAAGAGAAAGAGTTCAATCATGGTGTTTTTCTGATGAGGGCCCCTCTCTTTTGTTAACTTCAAAATAAACGAAAGCCACTTAGCCTAGGAATCATGGAAAGATCCGAAATTATTTCATATGCTTCCTCAAAAGCCAATCTAAGGATACAATCACTCCAGGTCGCATTGCTTACCTAACATATATATGATATATGTGATAAATAATAAATATGTGTATAAGTTATATATATATAATAAATAAATATTTATTTGTTTATCTATTTTTTTAAAGACAGGGTCTTGCTCTGTTGCCTAGGCTGAAAAGCAGTGGTATGATCACAGCTCACTGCAGTGTCAAACTTCTGGGCTCAAGTGATCCTCACACCTCCCACCTAGCCTCCTGAGAGTAGGAGGACTGCAGGCATGTGCTACTATGCCTAGCTAATCTTTTTTATTTTATGTAAAAACGGGGCCTCACTATGTTGCTCAGGCGGGTCTCAAACTCCTGGGCTCAAGCGATCCCCCCATCTCAGCCTCCCAAAGCACTGGGATTACAGGCATGAGCTGCCACACACAGCCAGTTTACATATACTTACCGATTGTGTCTCTTTACTGCCAGTTCTTTGGCTTTTTGCACTACACTCTTAACAGGTCAGAAAATAACTTTCACTGGAATATAATAATAGGCAAGCATTTAACAAAACCCTTCTGGCTAGAAAGTATTTAAATTTTTACAAAATGACAGTGGTCAACTCCACCTTCTCCCACTCTCCCTTGTCAGTGCAATCACAAATCCTGGGTCCTGGAAAAAAGCAGGATAGCAAGAAGCAAAGGAAGCCCAAATAGCAACAACAAAACCAGGCTGCCTCCAAGTGAATAACAGAATGCCTTGCAGGAGTAGGGAGAAGGCGGCGAAATAGCGACCTCGATGGATCTAAAGCGGGTATGCAATGGAAACCTCCATCACATGAAGAACCTCAAGCCCACTCCCTCTATTGAAATCATGAGCTCCTAGACTAGTCTAGGCATCCTGAAGGCTCTTTCGCTGTCGTGGAGTTTGTGGTGCAGGCTCTTGCTGCTTGGCAACAAGCTTGGGGCGCAACAAACTTCTAAAGTACAAAATAAAATGTGATTGGTTCCCCTGTGAGCAATACAATAGCACCCGTTAAAGGCTTACAGTTAAAATAAAGAGGCAAAGTAATTCAAAGAGTATGGGATCTGCTCCTAGTATAGGCACACATTCACTGACTGAGTAGTTTAATTTCTTCTCTATTGCTGCTAACAAACAATATAACATTGGCTTTCCACTCTATAAAAACACTTCCAATTTTAATGACAATATGCACATTTATTTAGCTGTTTGTTTTCCAAAGTAAAGCCTGAACTTTGGAGGAATGACAGAAGAGAGTGGGGCTCGAGGTAGAAGAAATTCACCAAGTAGACTCAAATAATGGAGTCTATTTTTATATGCCAGGTATTTAAAAGTAGCAGGCTCAAAATAACACATTTGTTAACACATGGTTTTTGTGAATCGCCAACCATAAATTTTTTTCGTTGCCTGCATTCCCAAGTTGGTTTCATAGAAGGCTTTATTGTAATCCAGGAGAATTGTTTTGCATTAATTTCTATGACAAGGAACCCAAAACACAGGGTGCTGAGAGTAACAAAACAGAGTTAGGGAAACAGTCATGACTTGGCACAAAGTGTGACAAGCTGTAAAAAAGCGAATGTTTCAATATCTGAAGTGTTGATTTCCTATGAGCAACCTTTTCTCTTCCAAACAGTATCATATTCTTTTCAAGCACATTTAGAACGCAAGTCAAGCTGTGTTTTATTTTTTATTATAATAAACACAGTCAGTTTACTGTAACAAAGACATACTAGTGGTAATCAGCTGAAAGCCAAATACGCCACCATAAGCTGGGCGGGGGGCTGCTATGGGGGGGCTGGGGGCTGGGTAGTCAACTGATAAAAGACCAGCCGTCTGGAAAGTTCTCTTAAAAGAACATAAAAAGGCAGTGTTTTCTTACGGGACTAACACAGAATGCCAAAATATCTAGCTGGGCTCTTTTTTATTGTCACTTACGGCAATTTGTAACTGAAAATAGCAATTCCTTCAAAATAGTGGGCTCTCCTATTTGTTTTGTTTTTTTTTAATCTCCATAATAAAATGCAGAAATTTTATACATGGTTTTAAATGGTAATAATATTTCTTACACAAGACTCTAGTAAGCATATTTATTGCTGTGCTACTCAAACTGCTTTCTTTAAAATGACCATTTACAAATGTTTATAATTATACATGTACTTAGATTTCTGATAAAGGTGAAATGAGTCAGTCATTCACAGGAAACAATCACAAATAAAGTTTATAAAACTTTCATGGTTAAATTAAATTCCTGAATTCAAATAGTTAGGAAATAATGTAAATCATCTTACCACATCCTGAACTAATGATTTTTCATAATTAAGCTCTTCTCTTAATCTTTCTCTACTATCCATTAACTGAAATAGAGAAGAAATTATATTTTTATTAAAGATAAGAACAGAACATCTAAAATCTCTCAAGAGAATTTAGTGAAACATGGTTTAATATGAGAAAAATGGATCTCAATCCCATCAAAAGAAAATTAAATTTCTACAGATTATCATCTTACATTATCATAGAATTATTATGTAAGCAAGTAAAATATACACAGAAAATACCAATTTATTTACACCTTTCCTCACCCCACACCATCAAAATGTAACATCACAATAAAGCAAGTCCTACTCTGTCAAAAAGAACAATTTTGCCTAATGTTTTATGTGACCCATCTCTTATTTTAGGGTTTTGCGTTGTATCTATGTGCATATCAAACTACATTTATACCAATTGAAAATAGCTATCAGAAGCATACACTGGGCTGGGTGCAGTGGCTCACACCTATAATCCCAGTGCTTTCAGAGGCTGAGGCAGGAGGATTGCTTGAGGCCAAGAGTTTGAGACCAACCTGGTCTCAAACACAGTGATATCAGGTCTCCACAAAAAAAATTTTTTAGGCTGGGCACAGTGCCTGACGCTCATAGTCCCAGCACTTTGGAAGGCTGAGGCAGGTGGATCACCTGAGATCAGGAGTTCAAGACCAGCCTGACCCACATGGTGAAACCCCATTTCTACTAAAAATACAAAAATTAGCTGGGCACAGTTGCACGTGCCTGTAATCCAAGCTACTTCGGAGGCTGAAGCAGGAGGATTGCTTGAACCCAGGAATTTAAGGCTGCAATGAACTATGGTCATACCACTGCACTCCAGCCTAGAACAAGACCCTGTCACTAAACAAACGAACAAACCATTTATTTGTGGGAGCTAGAAATTAAAACAATTGAATTTACGGAGAAAACAAGAAGGAGGATGGTTACCAGATGCTGGGAAGGGTAGTGAGGGGTGGGGTAATAGGGTTAATGGTACAAAAAATAAATGGCTAGAAAGAACGAATAAGACCTAGTATTTGATAGCACAACAGGGTGACTATAGTCAATAATTTAATTGTACATTTAAAAATAACTAAAAGGGTATAAATGGATTCTTTGTAATACAAAGGATAAATGCCTGAGGTGATGGATACCCCACTTACCCTCATGTGATTATTACACATTGTAATGCCTGTACCAAAATACTTCATATACCCTGTAAATATATGCACCTACTAGGTACCCAAAAAATGAAAAATGAAAAAACAAACAAAAACTGTATGCACTGCAGGGCCCTTGTTCCCTTGTGACTTGCCTTGGTATTTACATTGATCAGTTGCTGTTTGTGTGTGTAATAGGCTAGTAAAATTCAACCTTTCGTTTTGATATGCATTCAATTTCATTAATTCATGTCTCTATTAATTTAATAAACATCCCCAGTGTTCTTGTTTCAGTTCTTTATTGTTTCCCTGGTTTATCCAAGCAACACTTTCACTGGACTCTGGTTCCGGGCTTTCCTCCTTCCCATTCATTTTCTTTCTGAAACACAAATCTGATCCTGCCGCAATGTTCAAGGCTCTCCAACGCACTTAGAAGGTAATTCAAACCTTTTTTGCATGAATATAATCTTTTGCCACTGTCCTCTGCCCCTTGCTACTCCTTGCTCTCAGGTACTCTTCAGCTACAGCAAATCACACTCCCTTTCCTATACAAGGTGCTTTTGCGTGGTACTTAGAATACCCCTCTCAACTCTCCCGCATCTGTTTGCTGGCTAACTCTAACAGCTCTTCTCGGGGCCAGTGCAGTATCCTTCCTCCGACCTTCCCTGATCCCGTAGAGTACAGGCTGGGAATGCCTCTTGTGTGCTGCACAGCAAACTCTGCTTCTCTGCATCCTGACGCTATCACACCTGTACTGTGCTCTCTGACTCTGGGTCTGTCTCCCTCCCAGAGTGAAATTCATGAGAACAGATTCTACTGTGGCAGCAGCTGGAAGACAGGCACAGATACAGCTGGTATTTGGTTCCTGGAATTAAAACACAAAAGCTATGAATTCCATAACTGACCATGCTTAGCCCAGATAGATAGCAAGAGGTCAGCCTCCCCAAATTCAGTCCCATTTTCAATGTTTTTAAGTGCATCCAGGGCTTAAAAAAAAAAAAAAGGTGGGTGGGTGGGGGGGGAACACGTGGTTATCCGAAGTCTTCTGAGTTGCTCCTTTCCATTCTTCCATTTCTTGCTTACACCCTCTTCCCCACACCCCTGGTCTCCCCACTCTGTCTGTCCCACGACAGATTCTTCCTATATAGTTTCCTCAGACTTCTACTGCATTCTCAAGCCACACCCAGTCACAAGCAGTTCCACAAATCCATGTCAGGCTTTATGCATTCATACACTGTACCCAACTCTTCTACTCTCTTGCCTGCCTGGAAAAATCAGCTCCAAAGCCCAGCACGGTGGCTCACACCTATGATCCCAGCACTTTGGGAGGCTGAGGTGGGAGGATCCCTTGAGCCCAGGAGTTCAAGACCAGCGACATAGTGAGAGAATATCTCCACAAAAACAAATAAATAAATAAATAAATACATAAATAAATAAGCCAGGTGTGGTGCATGCCTGTAGTCCCAGCTACTCAGGAGATTGAGGTGGGAGAATTGCTTGAGACCAGGAGGTCAAGGCTGCAGTGAGCCATGATCATGCCACTGCACTCCATCCTGGGCAACAAAGAAAGACCCTATCTCAAAAAAAACCCAAACAAACAAACAAGCAAACAAACAAAAGAAAAAACCTAAAAAATCAGCTCCAGTGGGCCTCAACAGGAGAACATGAGAAAGGTTGTGGAACTGAATCTTCCAGATGAGGCCAGGCATCTCTTCTCTAGTACACACTTCTCTTATAGTCCCTATCTCACTGCCCTACAGCTTTGGTCTATGACTTCACCTGTCCCCAGAAGGGACCATAGGTATATACATGCATTTTATTTTTTCTAGCAGTAGCACAGTGCTTAGTACTTAAAGGCAACTAATAAACATTGCTGAACTAATTGATTTAGTGCAGGATATTGGAAAAAAACCCAGCAAATATCAGCTGTCATTCGTTCAACAACATCTGAACTGCTTCCCAGTTGACAAAGCATGCTGACATTCATTATCTCATTCAGTACACACAGTACACCTGGGAGAAACAGGAAGGAGGAAGACAGGCACTGGCCCCAGGGGACCTAGTGGCAGAAATGGAACAGGAACCCAGGGTTCTAGATTCTTTCTGCTCAGTACCAAAATGTCCCTATATTCAATGTCTATGAGAAGTTCCAGTGCATGTAAAGAAAAAAAGAAAAGAAAGACAGAATTTAAAAAAAAAAATCAAGCAGATTAGGAGTCTACTATACTATATTATATAATTTGTTACATATATTTCATTATATATGTTACATATATCACATTATATGTTATATATATTAAATTATATTTATATATTACATTATACATAACAGAGCTATCAGAAATATAATGTGAGTCATATATAATTTTGAATTTCATAGTAGCTGTGCTAAAAAGGCAAAAGAAATAGGTAAAAGCAATTTTAATAATGTGTTTTTATCCCAATATATATTCAAACTATTATTTCAATGTATATTCAATATAAAAAATTATTAATGAGACATTTCACATTTTTTACACCAAGTCTTTGAAATCCAGTGTGTATTTTTCACTTACAGTACATCTCAATTGGGGAGCTACGTTTTCATTAGAAATATTTTATTTGTATTCAGATTTCATAAAATTTACAAATGAAAAAGTAGAGTCACATATCCAAGTTATCAAAAATACACAAAAAGGTTTTCCAAGAACTGAAATGAGTTTTTAAATTTGAATTTAAAGAATTGGAAATTAAATTATTAAAACTTAGTTCCTCACTTGCACTGGCCATATTTCAAGTGCTCAAGAGCCACATGTGGCCAGGGGCCACCATGGCACAGTGCAGATTTAGAAAGCTGAGGCAGCATTTAACTGACATATTTAAACTCACAGATATAGCCAGCCATCAATTGGTGGCATACCAGTGAGATTATTTTTTTGCTTGAATTTGTTATTGTACTCCTTATAGAAAGTAGGAAGTACATGCTACTCATTTCTACCAGTGGTAATACAGACTGAAGAGCTTGAGAAACATTTTTAATAAAGAACCAGGCCCAGTGCAGTAACTCACACCTGTAATCCTAATACTTTAGGAGGAAGAGGTGGGAGCATCACTTGAGGCCAGGAGTTTGAGACCAGCCTGTTTCTACAAAAATAAAAAATAAAAAATTAGCCAAGTGTGGTGGTACTCCTCTTTAGTCCCAGCTACTCTGGGATCTGAGATGGGAGGATTGCTTGAGCCTGGATTTTTGAGACTGCAAGTGAGATATTATCGCACCACTGCACTCCAGCCTTGGGGACAGAATGAGACTGAGACAAGGAAGGAAGGGAAGGAAGGAAGGAAGGAAGGAAAGAAGGAAGGAAGGAAGGAAGGA
>NC_045442.1:108027395-108061590 GCF_002776525.5 Piliocolobus tephrosceles | reverse complement strand
GAGGGAGGGAGGGGGGAGGGGAGAGGAGGGGAGGGGAGGGGAGGGAAGGAAGGGAAAGAAGGGAAGGAAGGGAAGGAAGGGAAGGAGAGAGGGAGGAAAGGAGGGAGAATAGAGGGAGGAAAGGAGGGAGAAAGGAGGGAGGAAAAGAGGGAGGAAAAGAGGGACAGGTGATGGTTCCCTGGTTGGTTATTAAGTGAAACTAGAAGGCTGAGATTTCATTTCTGACCTTAGAGGTTGATGCCAAGAAGGTTAAATGGAATTTACATTATTATCACTGCAAATAGGGTGAAGCCTAAGAAAATGAACTTCCCTTGTGAAAACCTGTGAAGGATTCAGTTATCAGGGAAACATCTCCCACCACTGACCAATCAGGGTAACCATTTCTTTGAAAAATACTTCTTAAAAGTAGTTTTATCTAAAATCTAAGAATATTTTGAATGAAGAAATAAGAGAGGACAAAAACAAATGAAAAAACATTCCATCCTCATGGATAGGAAGAATCAATATCATGAAAATGGCCATACTGCCCAAAGTAATTTACAGATTCAATGCTATTTCCATCAAACTACCATTGACATTCTTCACAGAATTAGTAAAAACTATTTTAAATTTCATGTGGAATCAAAGACCCCGTATAGCCAAGACAATCCCTAAGCAAAAAGAACAAAGCTGGAGTCATCACACTACCTGACTTCAAACTATACTATAAGGTTACAGTAACCAAAACAGCAAGGTACTGGTACCAAAACAGACATATAGACCAATGGAGCAGAACAGAGACCTCAGAAATAACACCATACATCTACAACCATCTGATCTTTGACAAACCTGACAAAAACAAGCAATGGGGAAAGGACCTCCTGTTCAGTAAATGGTGCTGGGAAAACTGGCTAGCCATATGCAAAAAACTGAAACTGGACCGTTTCCTTACACCTTATACAAAAATAAACTCAAGATGAATTAAAGACTTAAATGTAAAACCCAAAACCATAAAAACCTAGAAGAAAATCTAGGCAATGCCATTCAGGACATAGGCGTGAGCAAACACTTCATGACAAAAACACCAAAAGCAATTGCAACAAAAGCCAAAATTGACAAATGGGATCTATTAAAGTAAAGAGCTTCTGAACAGCAAAAGAAACTATCATCAGAGTGAACAGGCAACCTACAGAATGGGAGAAAATCTTTGCAATCTACCCATCCGACAAAGGTCTAATACCCAGAATCTACAAGGAACTAAATCAAATTTACAAGAAAAAAACAACCCCATCAAAAAGTTGGCAAAGGGTATGAACAGACACTTCTCAAAAGAAGACATTTACGTGGCCAACAAACTTGTGAAAAAAAGCTCAACATCACTGATCATCAGAGAAATGCAAATCAAAACCACGATGAGATACCATCTCACACCAGTCAGAATGGTGATGATTAAAAAGTCAGAAAACAATAGATGCTGGTATCTATTGTGGAGAAATAGGAACACTCTTACACTGTTAGTGGGAATGCAAATTAGTTCAACCATTGGGGAAGACAGTATGGAGTATTCCTCAAGGATCTAGAACCAGAAATACCATTTGACCCAGCAATCCCATCACTGGGTATATACTCAAAGGAATATAAATCATTTTACTATAAAGAGACATGCATACGTATGTTTATTGCAGCATTATTTATAATACAAAGACATGGAACCAACCCAAATGCCCATCAGTGATAGACTGGATAAAGAAAATGTGGTACATATACACCATGGAATACAATGCAGCCATACAAAGGAATGAGATCATGTCCTTTGCAGGGGTATGGATGAAGCTGGAAGCCATCATCCTCAGCAAACTAACACAGGAACAGAAAACCAAACACCTCATGTTCTCACTCATAAGTAGGAGCTGAACAATGAGAACACATGGACACAGACTGGGGAACATCACACACCAGGGCCTGTTGGTGGGGGATGGGGGGGAGGGGAGAGAACTTAGAGGAGGGGTCAATAGGTGCAGCAAACCACCATGGCACATGTATACCTATGTAACAAACCTGCACATTCTGCACATGTATCCTATCTTTTAGAAGAAATAAAGGACAAAAAATTTTTAAAAATTAAAAAAAGAATATCTTGAATGGCAGTATCAGGCCTGGTTGAAATCTGCACCTGAACTTAGGCACATGTGGTGGCTGAGCTCTTCAAATGTGGCTAGTGCAACTGTGAAACTAAATTCTTAATTTTGTCTGATTTTAATCCATTTTAACTTAAAAATGGATACTCAGTTCAGTTACTGGAAGACATTTATGTTTATTTGGAATAATTTGGGGATGTGAATCTGCTTGTTTATCTGTAAACTGTATGAACTATAAATGCATTCTTATTCTATTCATCTCTTGGAGTATTCTTCAGTGCCTCAGGCATTGTGCTCCCCACTAAGAGACCAGATAGAGCAGTTTCCACCCTTATGGAGCCTCCAGTAGGGCAGGGAAGATAGACCATAACAGAATGGCAACTGAGAGCCACAACAGGGAAGTTTGCGGATAAACGAGAACAGAGTGGGGGAGCCCCACGTGTGCAGGGAGAGCAGGAATTGCTGAGATCCTTCTGAATTCAATTGAATGCACTAGGAAATCTTGTTGTTGTTGTTGTTGTTGTGGGGGTTGGTGGTGTGTGTGTATGTGTGTTTCAGACAGGGTCTCATTCTGTTATCTAGGCTGGAGTGCAGTGGTACAATTCTAGTTCACTGTAGTCCTGAACTTCTGAGCTTAAACAATCCTCCTACTTCAGACTCCCGAGTAGCTGGGACTACAGATACGTGCCACCACACTTGGCTATGTTTTTTTTATTTTTATAAAGATGGGGTCTCACTATGTTTTCCAGGCTGTCCTTGAACTCCTGGGCTCAGGAGTTTCTCCAACCTTGGCCTGCAAAGCTGCTAGGATTACAGGGGTGAGCCACTGCACCCCACTTTGGAAATCTTGATTTTTGTTCTACCAAAAGAATTCCCTGCTCTAAATATTTACCAGATAACATAAGCCCAGCTCATTCATGAACATCAACCAACATCTGATCTGAAAATAAGACTGTTCATTTTTAATATAATTTTTTCCTTAACTGTGAGCTCATCTTCAGACTTCTCTGTGTCATGTAACTTCGGTGCCTTAAAATCAACAAGGCAGATAGATGGTCAGTGATTCCAAACAAAAGAAGTATCTATACATGAGTTTTCAAGATGGAGTCCTTATTTGCTTCTAGTAACCCTTCCCAAATAGTGGGGAGAGATTAAATATGTGGATCAATTTTCCTCTATGTCATAAGACACCCTGGACAGTGTTACTTGGCCAATTGCGCCTATAGTTCCATTTAAAAGAGTCATTTATCAACGTAAAAATGTTATAGTACCTTTTGAATAGTTTTGTGATCCTTTTCTGCCATCTCTTTCATACTTATAAGTTCATCTTCTGTAAACAAAAGGAGAGAGAGGCCAACCATGAAATTACATGCTTATGCCCCTGTATTTAAACGGCCTGCTTCAGGGCAGGCTGTGGGGCACTAGCAGGCATGGTGGACACAAGGCCTAGCAGGACTGTGACCTTCACAACTGCCCTTGACATTCACAGCCTTCTTCCTGCTGTTCAGATGGCTGGTCAGATAGGGATTAAGAAGTAAGTTCAAGATCCAAGTGTGGCTGAGGGCTGAAAGCTTTTCATCAATACTAGTGATGGACATTTTTGCTGTTAGTCACAGCCAATGCAAAGAGCTTTAGCAGGTGGCAGTTTATGACTTAATAAGAACGACCCAAAACTAAAAAGCCTCACTATGCCACAGCAGAAGAGAACAAGACTATACTGACGTGGTAGAATTTTACATCCAAGGGATAATATGAATATAATATATCTCATTTTATTGATACTTTGCTATAATTCATTTTATTGCCTGCTTATTGCTTTGAATAAGCAGATTAAGGACAACATCATGTAATTAACATAATCACACGGATCACAGTTAAATGAAAAAATACATTAAAGCAATCTCACTTTGGTGATTACTTTCTTCCCTTTTCCATATGTTCTAACAACTTCGGTGATTTAAACACAACTTTCACCAATGTGTGTGGTATGAAAGAAAAGGGGTATAAAGTATACAAACGAAATTGTATATTTAAACTTTGTATCAAAACTGGAAGTAACTACTAAGTAGGAGCATATTTTCCTGAAGGGCTAACTCTGTTTTCCCCACAAAGCATATCCCTATGTGTACTCTTAAGTATTTAAATGTTATCAAGTTCAGATAATCAGTTAAGCATCTGAAACAAATCAGCAAAAGTTTCTATCTGGTTATATTTCTAAGTGAAATGGAGCACTGATTAGCAAATTTTTGCAAAGGCCAATGTCTGTCTTGAAACAACATCCTGAGTTAACATGATGACATGGCTCAGGGATACAACTACAAACACATCCTCTGTCCCATGTAAGAAATGCTATCTTCAATAAAAAGCAAAGATGGCTATGAAATTGATCTTTTAAATGTAAATAACCAAACAAATGTATGTTTGGAAAAGACAAACATAGTTATGAGCTTTACAAAGTGACCAATATATAGATTTTCTCAAAGGTGATTTCAAAATGTTACCTAATCCTGAATTTTCTTTTAGATTGATCTGGATTTCTTCTTCAAGCTCTGAAATGATCTGAAGCAGCCTCTCATTTTCCACTTTGTACTCCAAATTTTCCTTTTCTACGTTTGATTTTGGAGAGCTGGTTTCCTTGGGAAAAGATTCCTAAAAGATGGAGAATGCCATATTTCTAAGCAGGGAGCCAAGGATTTAAATATGCAAGACAAGGACAATACAGATACAGAAAAGCTATCATATAATTTTCTGAATTCTATTACACACTTATAATAAGAATAGTAAAAAGGAAGGAGCCTAAATAGAGCTTGCTGGAAGAAAGGCTCCAGTACATTCTGTACAAAGACCTCAACACATGGGGACATTTTATTGACAGGAATAATGCATATCATACTGTTTGTGTGCCCTCATCATTCAGGTCAATTCATTATGGAGGCTGTGTCCGGGGAGGCAGCTGGGGCCCCTCCACCCACACTTCCCTCTGTGTGTGTCTGAAGTGCTGTCCGCCTGTAACTAGGCAAGCTGGGGGGACCAGGACGGGCAGCGCCAGGGGGTGGCAGAGTGCATGGCTAAGGAGGGGGGCTTGTTGCCTTTGTGGCATTTCCCAGTGTCAGTGCTGCCAGTGTCATGAGGAGCACATCACATGTCAAAGTGGTGACGTTTTCAGGCTGGGAGCCGCATGGAGTCCATCAGGCACACGGATATCCACACAGTTGGTTTTCTGCTTGGTGGAGGAGCCACCCAGAGGCAATTCATATTCTGAACATTAACATGGCTTTGCATGCTTGTCACACGGGGTCTGTGCAGGCGTTTAATGCTATTGAAGACTTCGGTTTAAATCTCTATGCAAACAGTGATTACCTTGTAAGAAGGTTTCAGGATAACTTACAACAAAAGACTTTAAAGTTATAGTTTTAGTAAAGCAAACTCATTTACATTTTTATTATGTGCGTCTTTTGTTTAAATCTTGCCATGTCCATTATGGGAGAGCTTTTTCTTACGCAATAGACGCGCTTATTGGGACAGCTACTTTTTTTTTTTTTTTTTTTTTTTTGCCTTCTTCTTGTCTGTTTCAAAGCCATTGAAAACATCTGAATATACTCCCTTATGGTTGTCTAGATTTTACTGTCACACATTAAAAAAAAAAAGAAAATTAAGATGTAATGGATTGGGGAAGTTGGTGCAGAACTTTACACAATATTTATTGTGGTACAATAATAAACAGATTATGCAATCTCAAAGTATTAGTCATTATATTATTATGCCAAAGGAGATAGAAGATTCTACATGCCTTGTTAAAAATTACTACAGATATTAAAAATACTTTTGAACTTAATAAAAAAATACTTTTGAACTAAATCCATCGCAGGTGAATTATAACTTATTCTTTTTACAGTAATTCCATGATTGCAATAAATAAAAATAAAATCTTCCCTCAAAAACAAAATCATTTCTCTCGACTGATTTCCCTTTGGAACTACACTTTCATTTAGTTTAAGGATATGTGTAAGTAAATTATTTAAATATTTTCCCCTGTAACAGTTTGAAAGAAAAAGAAGCGATTTAAATTTTTTTGTAGTACATTAGTAAGTACATTAATAAGTCCTTTAAAACAAGTGACTTACTAATGAAATTACATATGGTATGTATGTGTGTGCATGTAAGAGTTAGTAATATTTAAATTATGTTGTTAAATTTTGCACTAAGCTCAATGACCAAATCTTCATGACTTTGATTCACCATTTCATTTAAATTATTTGAGCCCAATTCATTCTTAACTAATGAGAACTAACAAACCTAGTAAGTAGTTGATAAACAACACTGAATCCCAGTCATTAATTTCTTGTCCCACATTGTTCAATTTGAGACCATCATAGAATGCATTTATAGACTAAAAGTTTGGTTTTTTTTTTAAGAAAGAAAGAAACAAACAATACTGGCCTTAACAGGCTTAAGCATACTTTTCCTCACAGTGGCAGAATATGAACATCCACAGAGGATTACACAAGCACCCGATTCTCATAAACTAAAGAAGAACTATTTGAATTCATCAGATGAAGTGTAAAATTTACAAATGGTAGCAGCTAATACCTAACTATGGGTTCTAAGAATCTCTTTGTATGAAAGCAGGACGCAAGGAAAACACATTAAATCTGGGGATTTGTCCTCCACATATCAATCCACAACCCCTGTTCTTCTGAGGTTAACCCTTAGCTCTGTCCCCACCATCTGTCAGCTGCGGGAACTGCAAGTAATTAACTATTCAGTTGCCCACAGCAATGAGGACACTCATTAGCAAAATGAACAAAGGGATCGTTCTGAGCTGCTACGGTCCTCTGTTACACTCTGAGTGGCAGGTTTTGTGGTGGTGTTCCTTCTGCCATCTGCCCACACTGCTAGTTTGTGCTTGCTTAAACCACGAGACTTTAAAAAAATAAACTGCATTAATAAAACGAGGTTAAGAAGGACGGAGATCATTAAAAGGCGGTTAACTGGATGTAGCCGTTTAAACCACACTATACTCTGAGAGAGACTGTGTGTAATCCTTGATCATTCTGGAATTTCAAAATTGTAAAGAAACTTGACAATCTCAAGTTTTTATTTCATATTATAAAAACTAGGACTTCAGGCGGTAGCATATGTGCTATATCTTTTGTGAATATTCACAAGATGCATACAATTACAAACTGAATCCCAAATTGAATCTTGAAAGAATCATTTTTGAAAACAGGTGTACTTGGGAGCTTTGCTCCTCAAATGCGGTCCATGGACCAGGAGCCTCAGCATCACCTGGGAACTGATTGGCAATGCAGCCCCTCAGGCCCAACCCAGGGCTACTGTGTCAGAGTCTGCATCTAACAACACCTGCAGGTGATGCGTGTGAGTGGTAACGTCTGAGAAGTCCTGGTTCAAAGCACTTTCTGTGCCTTCTCAGCAGTTTCCCTTCCATGGGCTCCATTGAATTGGACATCTCAATTTTCTGGGGAGGAGTAGAGTTCTGATGCAAGCCCATGCCTCATGACAGTCACAGAGAAGAGCAGGTGCTTTCCCAATGAGTGACAACCAGGAAAGTGGCACTCTGGGCAGTGCAACCCTGCAGAGCTGCCACTCTTGAATGGCAGCTCTGTTTCAGAGCTGTCAGCAACAAGCAGATATGCTCAGCAATGGAAGGTAGGTGGGTGATGGTTGCGGGGCTCATCAGTGTTGGGATAAGAAAGAAAAATGAAAAGTCTATTCAAAATGCCAGCTCCAACTGAAATTAAAACACATGCACAGGCGCACGCGCGCGCGCGCGCACACACACACACAGACACACACACACACACACACACACAATCACAGAGACATAAAGGCTTAACCTCCTTTATAAATTCTCAAGAGGATTAGCCAACGGACAGCATGGAAACCTGATGACTACAATGGCATGCAGCTGAGTCACATTGATTTCCCACTGAATAAAACCTGAACATTTCATCCCTTGAATGAAGTTGCTCTTGGGAAAGTTCAACATTCAGGATGTTCCCATCTGGAGATGAGAAATATTACAACTACTTATTAACTATAAAGCTATTGAAGTAATTTGATAATCAGTAAGAGTAAACTAGATAACTGCAGAATTAAAGCTTGTTTATTTCACTTTTTTTTTCAACTTACTTCCACTGCTACTTTGAAATTTTTAATTGTTTTTCCAAATTTGGTGTTCCCAATCTAATTCAAGACTTGGTGTCCCAAGGGTTTTTTAAATACCACTAGAGGGGGCAGTTGAGTCAGATGAAATTTCAAATAAAAAAGATCATCTAGAACTTAAGTGGCATGAGGTTTTAGGAAAGTTTGTTCTTAGAGAAGGTAGAAAAAAAAAATGTGTTTCGTTTTATTTGATATAAGCCATGATCTGCCTTTGTGGAATCTGCGTCTGTGTTCTTGAAATGGTGACATGTATGTTTTCCATCACCCTCAGTCAAGAGGGGAGAGCAGAGCCCTGCGCTTTGTTGGGGTCTCCAGGAGAAATCCATATACCCCGTTAATCAGGATCACCTCACCTTCCTCAAATCTTAAAGTGTTTACAGAAATTATAACGTTCTCTTTGGGGGTTAATTGCAATGGAATAACCAGGGTATTCTGGATGCCACTGAAAGCCAGAGAACAGCCGGCTTACACATGAGCCTGTGTGGTTCCCACCTGCTATCCTCTTCACAAAGCCACAGCCCATCCTCACGGTTTCCCCAGAATGTCCAGCCAGGCCAGGTGACTAGCTGAAGAGAAAAGTTAGACGTGTAAACATTTCAAGAGTGTGGGGAGCTGTCTTACCCAACTGGGGTGTTCTCAACAGTCCAGAAGTCTGTTTGGTACATTTTATGGAACATAAACTGATGGCTATAAGGATTTGTGCATTTCCTTATAATACCTGAATTGATATACGAATATTTCTTCAAAGAACTCGAAGCAATTTACATTCAACACAGCAGGTGTTGTTATCATAACTCTCTACTTTAGCCAGGCAGGTATCATGTTGCATTTCACAAATGGGAAATAAATGGATCAAAATTGCCTTGCCACATCTACACTGGATGTCTTTGGCCAAGGCAGGATTAAAAGAGAACTATTATAGTTTTTAATCTTTTCTATTAAACTGTTTTCTCCAAAAAGCAAAGGTAAAGGTAAATGTAAACCCAAGAAAAGGTTTTTCAAAAAGCAAATGCAAAAATTGAATGTGCTTCCTAGTCCAAGACATATAAAAAAAAATATTCAATTTTATTCAATCTATGCTATTGACACAATACTGTATTGCTTAGAAGGTGTTCAACCTTTTTCTAGATATTTTTCTGGATACAAAGATTTCTAATAGATTAACAAAACAAACACTTAAACAAAGCAAACATTTAAACCAGTTTAAATATGAACCTTCAGAATGGTTTGTGTTTGATTCATTATCTCTTATAAGCTTGAAGTTTTAAATAAGAGTACTAGTGAGGGATTTAGATAAACCATAGACTGTACTCAAAGGCATGAGCAACCCATAAGTGTTTCTTTCTAGTGTTAACATTTTGACATATAACTTTTCAGATTTTCCTGTATGCATGTGTCAATACTTCTAAGTGTATTAATCTATTAATAATTATTAATGTATTATATTACATTGTAATATATTAGAACAATCTATACATTATAATCTATACATTTTCTATAGGCATATGCATATTATATATTCACTACAACCTTTAATTCTTACTGTAGAGGATAGAGCTCCCCCTCTGTAAGTGGACTTCAGATTCAGGTGAACTTTGGTCCGTGTACCATCTTTACCATGTACTACCTGTGTGCCCGTGAGAAAGTTACTTAACCACCCCGTCTCTGCTTCTTCATCTGCAAACTGAACTGTGAGAATGACAAGAGATGCCATCGATGAAGTATCTGATACCTGCTATTGATATTCAATAGACTTTTATTCCTCCTGGGTCCCAGTATCTGTTAGCCTTTCCAACTCAAACAATCAGCTTCTTGCTCTTAGAACTTAATAATAAAATCCTCTCCAGCTCTGGACTGTGGTTGAGCCTGAGACAGCTGGTGGCTCAGAGCAGAGATGAGAGGACAATGAATTCTTCTCAGGATCCACACTTTCCAAAGCCCTTAAACTTCCTCCTTGACAGGAGTTTAGGTTCTTCTTTCTGCCTTCTCACTCATTCCATTTTTGCTCCCTTCAGTAGTTTGTCTAACCAGTAAAGCAGCTCCTGGTTCCCATTGCAACGGGAAAAACTGAGGGGAAAAGCCTCTGAGATTTTTCTTCTTGATATTTTTATTAAAATGTCATTCTTTTCCAAGTTGGCTTCTTGGAACCTCTGGCTTGGAAAGATTAACTTCGTGTCTTTCAAACTACCTTGATTGCAAAAAAAGGGTGGGAGTCTTCAGTTACAACAAAAATCCACTCCCATACTCTTCTAGAGTAGGACTTTTTTTTGCAGTGGGATGTAAGTTATTTTATTCCCATTTAAATAAAATATACAGAACCATTATATTGCTCCTATTCATATTGCTATGGGTTTTCTCGAATAGGTCATTGAGCAGAAAAGAGTTAGACTGGCTTATATTATGGGGAGATGCCCAAAATGCATCAATTGGATTTTAGTTTATCATTAAATCAAGCTTTTAACTATTTATGACTTTCTTTACAAATATTAAAATTAATTATTCCTTGCCTTGAAACTTACCATTTTGTGAAATCCAAAATCTTCATATTGATCTAGCTGTTCTTTTAATTCTTTAATAATTTCTTCTTTCTCTTTCAATTTTCTTAACAAAATATTTATTTTGACACTACTCGCATCTTGCAAATTAATGTTCTCTTCTTCTACCTCAAAAAATTGCTGGGTACAAAAAAAAGCAGCATTAAAAATTAAATAGACACTCAGCATTAAAAATTAGACACCACCAGAAAACATTTCATCTTTTAAGCTGCTGTTTTGTGAGGTTATTTTTGTAACCTGCATACAATTTTAATACGAAAATTTATTTATATTGAAATATATGCTTAAAAATTATTATGCACTATGTAGCACAGTGTTATCCTATAAAACACAAAGCATGATCAGTTACTCTAACTGTATCAGCCATGTAAACTACAATAGCAAAGAGCGAGATGGAAGAATAGGAGAACTTCCACTCAACAAGAATTTGGCAGCCATTCATGGACAAAAGTGCCCTTGAGGGAGATTTGGGACCTGGATAGAAGACTGCAAAACTCTGGTGGAGCCCAAGACTGAGGAGGGCTGTTTTGAGTGGCAGGCTGCCCCTAGGTGGCAGGCTCACTGACCATGATCCCAGCTACAAACCCAGAAATGGCTTCATCCCCCTGCGCACTTGGTCCTGCCACTAGAACCATCTGCCAAGAAATCCAGGAGGAATCACGTTCACCTGTGCCTCTGGTGACACGCCCACAGGCCTCAGTCTCAGCTGTGGACCCTGAATCAGCTCTGTAACTCAACCAAACCCACTTTCAGCTGCAGTTTGAGACCGGTTCTGCCTGCCCAGGCACCTGCTGGGAGTCATGCCTATTTGTGCCCTCGGAAGCTGGTCGGCTGACCTCAGTCTCACAGTAGATCTTGAAATAGCCCTTTAACTTGGCCCCAGCTCTCTCAGCTGCAGTCTGAGAGCAGTCTTGCCCACCCAGGGGCTTGATGAAAGCTATGCCTTTCTGTGCCCTAAAGGCAGGCCCACTGATCTTGATTCCACTGCAGATCTTGGGGTGGACCTACACCTAGTTCTGTCCCTTCCTAGCCTTGGTCCAGAAGCAGTCCTGTCCACCCAGAGATCTACCAGGAAACATGCCCATCAATGCCTCTGGAGGCAGACTGCTGACCTCAGTCTGATGGAGAAGCCTGAAGTAGCCCTGTGACCCAGCTCCAGCCCACTCAGCCATGATCGAAGAGCAGTCCTGCTTGCCCAGGAGCCTAGTAGGAGGCACACCTGTCTGTCTCTGGAGGTATGTCTGCAGACCCCAGTCTCAGTGTAAGCCATGAAGCAGCCCTGTAATTCCTATCAAGCCCCTGTCAGCCATGGTCCATGGCCAATTCTTCTTGCCCAGGGACCAACTCAGTAACCCAGCAGGAACACTCCAAGGGACCTGAAGGAATACAACACTTATCTGTGCCTGGTAACAGGCCCACCATCTGCAAACCCAACTGTGAAACCTGAAGCATATTCTTTACCCAGCACCAACTCTACAGACCAAGGTCCTGGAAGCAGTTTATTCTTTCCAGGGGCCAGACAGGATGCAAGCCTGTTCAAGCCCCTAGTAATAGGGCCACTAACATGGACCCCATTGCAGACCCCGCAGCAGCCACGTAACTCGGCTGCAGCCCTACTCAACTGCAATCCTGAAGGCAATCCTGGAGGCTAATCTAAAGAAGAAAATATTTACCTAGCAAAACCAGTCTGTAATGACTGAAGGAAGTGTTTGCTCATTCAAATGCACAAACACCAACATAAGGCTATATAGGTCGTGAAGAATCAGGCAAACATGACACTCTCAAGAAAACGAATACAGTTCCAGTAACTGACTCCAAAAAAATGGAGATCTGCAAATCGTCTGACAAATAATTCAAAATGTTATCTTTAAGAAGTTCAATGAGATGCAAGAGAACACAGATACACAGTTGAACAAAACAAGAAAAACAATGCATTAACAAAATTAGAAGTTTCATAAAGCAATAGTAAATGCCAGGCATGGTGGCTTGTGTCTATAATACCAGCTACTTGGGAGGCTGAAGCAGGTGGATCACTTGAGGCCAGGAGTTTGGGACCAGCCTGAGTAACATAACAAGACATCCTTCTCTACAATTTTTTTTTTTAAAGAAAAGATTAAAAAATGGGCCAAGGACCTAAATAAACATTTTTCCAAAGATGATATACAAATCGCTAACAGGTACATTAATTATCACCAATCATCAGGAAAATGCAAATCAAAACTACAATGAGAAATTACCTTATTATGATAAGAATGAGCTATTAGAATGAGTCTTTTCAAAAAGATAAGAGATAACAAGTATTGGCAAGGGTATGGAGAAAAGGCAACCCTTGTGCACTGTTGATGGGAATGTAAAGTGGTACAGCCATTATGGAAAATAGTATGGAGGTTCTTCAGAAAACTAAAAGCTGCCATATGATCCAGCTATCCTACTTCTGGGTATACATTCGAAGGAAATAAAATCATGCTCTTAAAGATATTTGCATTCCTATGTTCATTACAGCATTATTCACAATAACCAAGATACAGAAACAACCTAAACATCTATCAACAGATGAATGAATGAAGAAAATGTTACATACACACACACACTCTCTCTCTCACACACACACGCACAATGGAATATTTACAATGGTAGTATGTATAATGTATATATTAATACAATATTTTTCAGCCATAAAAAAGAAGGATATCTTGCCATTTGGGACAACATGGATGAACCTGGAAGACATTATGCTAAGTGAAATAAGCCAGACATAAAAGGTAAATACTGTATTTGCAGGTGCTTTCCCAATGAGTGACAACCAGGAAAGTGGCACTCTGGGCAGTGCAACCCTGCAGAGCTGCCACTCTTGAATGACTGCCTGCTGTTCAAGGAAAATGTTTTTGGAATTTCAATTGTCTCATTAACTTTCTAAAATAAAATTTCTATATTTTGGTGCCATCATTCTCATTAAGGTCCAGCTGTTAGTTTGCAACATTTAAACTAGGGAATAATTACTCTGTGAACATTCAGATTGACTATGACAATATTGGGTGGGAAGCAAGTCAATTGTTTACTTCAAAGGTGATATATTAACCTTTGTAGATAATGAAGGTTATTATAATGGGGATATTAACTTTTATCATTTAGTTAAGAAGGTGTTAGTATCAACTTTCTTCACTGTAAAGTTAATTAATAAGTATTACACTAATTAATACATGTTATAGTCCTTCATACGTATTTATTCCCAGTTAAAGTATTAATATGCATTTGTAGGGAGATATTTTAGTACTTCCATAGATAAACCTTTTCCCGAAATAAATAAATGCATTAGTTATTCACTTATTTACTTATGACGGTGAGCTCATGGATTCCTATTTTACTCAAATGGTTACAGTTCATAATTGTCATTGTTTATTTTGATGCATGAATTTTCCCAGATTGGCCAAGTGGAATGAAGGAAGCCCCTACCAGCTGACTCCTGTGTTCTGACACACCTTCATAATTTTTTGAGCATTTCCTTGCTTTGGTTTTGACAAAATATTGCAGGCCTTTCTTCCACTTTCCCTGTCACTGCCCTGGAGTTGGCTACTCCTCCGAAAAGCCCTGGCTTCTTTGAGTGTAGAATATCATTTAAATCTAAAAGCTGAATTCTAGGTGTACTCATTGCCATAGGAATGTCACTTCCTCTAGGCGCTCTCCATAGACAGAACTAGGATATACATAAATGTATCTACACACTTACACATACACATTCACTTATATCTATATAGTCACATATATGTATCTGTGGTGATTAATTTTATGCATCAACTTGGCTAGGCCATGGTACTCTTTTTCAAATGTTAGATGTTGCTGGCATTTTTAGATGAGATAAATATTAAAATCGGTAGCTCTGAGTAAAGCAGATTAACCTTCAGACTTCCATCATGTAGATGGAGCTCATCCGATAGGTTGAAAGCCTTCTCAGAAAAAGACTGAGATTCTCTGAGGAAGAGGAATTCTCCTAGAGGACTGCATTCGGACTTAAGCTGTAATATCAAGCCTTTTCCTGGGTCTCCAGCCTGCTGGCCTGCCTTGCAAATTTCAAACTTGCCAGCCCCCATAATTACATGAACCAATTTTTCAAAATCTCTTTTATCACCTCTCCTTCACCCTCTCTTCTCTTTCCCTGTTTTCTCCCCATCTCCCCCAAATATTCATTGTCCTTCAAGGCTCAGCATAGGAATCACCTTTTCCTAAAAGTCTTCCTTAACTATTCACCCAAACTGCCAGAGAGTTTGTACCCACTGGCTACAAACCTCCAATGTGGACTGTAAATGCTAAGTTTGTTATCTCTCTTGATCACTAGATTATACACAATGGGTACAAGGACTGGCTCTGGGCCTCTGCTGGAAAATCAGACAACAGATGGATGAAATGAATCAAAACGTGAGTGAAAGAACAGTTAAAGACCTTGACATTATGGATTGCCTTTATTCTAGGAAATTTCCACTAGGAATTCATGATCTATTTCCAGTACCATGGTGTAGGTCAAATTATCTTGACACTCTTCTTGATCATATTCAACCCTTTATTCAACAAAATTTGTCAAAAACCTATTATGTGCCACGCAGTCTGCTAGGAGAATACAAAGATGAGCAAGACTCGGTCCCTGCTCTGCAGGAACAGTCTAGTGGACAGATCAACATGTACTGGGTAAATGTGATACAATTCACTGTAGCTATTAGTCAGCAGAGAAAAAGCAAAGGGGGATATTATGCAAAAATTCCAGGGAGGTGGTTAATAACTTGAGGTGAGTTGAGAGAAGGAGGTGATGGCCCAGTATTGTAGGAGGGTAAAGTTTTAGCTAAGAAGTGGAAACAGATAAAAGTGAAGACATGAAAGGACCTTCTAAGCCATGCTAAGGCACTTAAACTTCATCCTACAGGCATGGAGGAAACACTGAAGGATTTAAACAGGGCAGGATGTGGTCAGACTTGTGTTTTGAACGACCACCCAGATGCCTGGGCAGACGATGGACTTAATGAAGACCAAAAGGCATAAGAAGGCACCAGCCACAGGCCAGGTGAGCAATGCTGACTACCTAAACTGGCTCAGAGGCAAAATAACAAGACATGAATTTAGGAGACGCCTATAATCTCAGCGATTTGGGAGGCTGAGGTGGGACGGTGTTTGAGCCTGGGAGGCAGAGGTTGTAGTGAGCAGAGATGGTGCCACCGCACTCCAGTCTGGGCGACAGAGCAAGACCCTGTTTCAGACACAACAACAACAAACACCCAAACAACCAAACAACAACAAAAAACTGGTAGGATTTGATGGCTCACTAAATATGAAGGACAAATTCGTTATCTAGTGCTGCATAAAAGTTTTACCCCAAATGTAGTGGCTTAAAACACACACGTTTGGACAGGCACAGTGCCTCACACCTATAATCCCAGCACTTTGAGAGGCTGAAGTGGTAGGATCACTTGAGGCCAGGAGTTTGAGACTAGCCTGGGCAATATAGTAGGACCCCGTCACTAATGAAAAAGAAAAAAAAATTAAAATACACACACACACACACACACACACACACACACACACACACACACAATCTCATAGTTTCTATTGGTCAGGAATTCAGGTAGGTCCTGTTTAGGGTCTCCCAAGGCTGCAATTAAGGTGGTGTTCAGGGCTGTGGTCTCATCTGAAGCACAACTGTGAAAGGATCTGCTTCCAAGCTCACTCAAGTTGTAGAAAAATCCACTTTTTTTTTCAGCTATAGGACTGGAGGCTTCAGTTTCTTGCTGTCAGCCAGAGGCTACACTCAGTTCTTTGCCACATGGGTTTCCTCTCACGTAGCCTCTCATATTAGCCAACAGAGAGAGAGACTCTCAAGTCATCTCAAGACAGATGCTATAAAGATAATCACATACAACTCTTTATCTTTGCTGTATTCAATTGACCAAAAGAAAAGTTAAATAAATTTAGAAACTTGTTCATAGCTGAAAAAAAAAGTACAGGTACTTGTGTCCTTAACTGGTCTCCAGAGGGCAGCAGAGAGTCATTTATACTTGTCAATCTACAAAAAGTGTATACAACACTTCGTTTTATTTTCAACTTTCCTCTGTTCTTCCTTATGACTAAGCCTTAACAAACTGGGTGGCCAGGATTTGGAAGGCTGTCTGAGGTCATGGATCAAAGTGATGCCAACAAGCCAAAGCAAAGATTCCAATAATGACTTTAATTTAATATAAACAATTTTTTCGTAAGTCAACTAACCATAATTAGGCATATTTAACACATATTTATGAAAAACTGATGAATATGAAGAATGTAATGCTTCCATGGCTTTCTACTCCTAGAAGTATAAAGTGTATGGACAAAGAGTAATATTCATTATTTAGCTATATTTTTGACCATGTGATGTATATTAGAAAAAGACCAATGTCCCAGAAATTGTGGAAGACACAAAGAACTATAAAAGCATGTGGTTTTTGTTTGTTTGTTTGTTTTGAGACAGGGTCTTGCTCTATCAACCAGGCTGAAGTGCAGTGGCATGATCACGGCTCACTGCAGCCTCAACTTCCTGAGCTCAAGTGATCCTCCCACCTCAGCCTTCTGAGTAGCTGGGACCACAGGCGCATGCCCCCATGCCCAGCTAATCTTTTTGTATGCTTTGTAGAGGCAGGGTCTCACTATGTTGCCCAGGCTGGTCTCAAACGCCTGAGCTCAAGTGATCTGCCTGCCTTGGCCCCCCACAGTGCTAGGATTATAGGCATGAGCCACTATGCCTGGCCAAAAACATATTTTTAAAAACCACGAAATTCTGACTTATTCTCTCATTATAAACAAGAATAATACTGGATAAGATAGATTAAATGCATCTTTTTTTTCTTTCTTTTAGAGACAAGGTCATGCTATGTCACTCAGGTTGGAGTGTACTGGCACAATCATGGCTCACTCACATCAGACACCTGGGTTCAAGCAGTCCTCCCACCTCAGCTTCCTCAGTAGCTAGGACTACAAGCATGTGCCACCATGCTGCCACAGGATCCTTGGGGTGTTGCTTTGCCAGCCAGAAACCTCTGTGGTCAGTGGCACTTTTGCCTGAGTTTTGCTCAGGCCTGCTAGGCTCATTCCACCCGCTTGACCTGGCAGGCTGTGCTCAGCTCACGTTACCAGCCTGGATCCCATGCCTGCCAAGGGCAAGCCAGGTGCACAGCGACCAGGGGTGCATGAGTGAGTGCAGGGTCCAGCCACTACACACAGCTAGGCATGCCAGCTGCAGCGGGATGGGCAGTTCCAGGTGCCAGCAAGGGTGCCAGCTCCCTGCAAGGCTGCAGCTGGACCAGGTATACCACCAGTGGCTTCCACTGCTGGCACTGGGGAACACAGTGGTGCCTGGAAGCTTGGAGACACCAGGAACTGCAGAGCCCCAAAGAGGGTGTCACAACACTGGCTCAGGGAGCTTCTAGGTCTGGGCTTCCCCAAGGGCTGCAGCTCTTCTCTCCTTCTTGTTGCCTGCAGTGTGGTGAGTGAGGGGTGTGTTTCAGCCCTGTTTGCCTTATAGCTTTTTCAGTCCCACCATTTGGTGGGTCCTGAGTTCTTGTCCCACATGCAGGAAGAATGAGATATGCAGACAATTGGAGGGTGAGTAATGCAAAGAGGTGCTTTATTCAGCAACAGTACAGCTCTCAGGAGATCTGAAGTGGGTAGCTCCTTTCTGCAAGCAGGTCATCCCGGCATCTGCTCAGCTCCCAGCTGAGAGGAGACCCACAGTGGGTAGCTCCTTTCTGCAGGCAGGTCATCCTGATATCTGTTCAGCTCTCAGCTGAGAGAAGACCCCACAGTGAATAACTCCTCTCTGCAGGCAGGTCATCCTGACCTCTGCCAGAGTCTGGCTGAGTCTAGGGTTTTTATGGGCTTCAGAGGGGAGGAAGTGCATGCTGATTGGTCAATGTGCAGCCACAGGTGGGCCTGAAAAAAGCACCATAAGTTCTCACTCCAGTCTGTGGAACTGGCAGCCTGGCCCCCAGGCTTCAGGCCGTCCCTGGCTTGAAGGTGGGGCTTCACTAGTGACACATCCCTTTCCACTCAGGAGCCTGTCACTTCCTGCTGCTGTTCATGGTGTCCAGGCTGTTCATGCCAAGGGACACCTGCAGGCCTGTGCTGTGCCACCCTCAGTGCCCCCATGGCCTCCCTCCTGTGCTCGTTGGCACCCAAAGTCTGGAGGGCACCAAAGCAGCAGGGGCCTGGTGTGTCAGCACCATCCCAAGCACACACATACCTGGCCAGGTCATGACAGTGCCCAGACTCGGCCACAACTTTGCTCCAAAATAAGAGTGGGTTCCAGGAATAAGGAAAGGCCAGGGAGCAGGAGCAGGCACTTCTGAGCCTGTGGGGGCAGGGGGGATTCCTGGGCCCCCAAGAGCACAGGGATCTGGGTCTGCAGCCATGGCTGGGCAGCTGCAGCTGCCTCTAGGAGCATGGAGCTCCCCCATCACCAACTCAGAAGGTGGGCACCATTCCTGCTTGTTCTTGGCTCCTGCCGGCTTAGTAGAGAGTACAACCCTGGCCTTGTCTCCCCTGCTGCATCCAGCATCTTTGCAGCAGCTGCTCCAGACAAGGCACTGCTGAAATGATTACATGGTTTATGGATGAAAAATGAAGTGACAAAAATATGTATTCTCAATTGCATAACTGTTTACATAGAAAGCCCCAGAAAGTCTATAGAAAAATTATTAAAACACACACAAGAATTTAGCAAGATGTTTGGTTACAAAATCAATATATATAAAACTGCTACATATAATACTCATTTTCCCTCCTTCCCTCTTTCTCTTTCTTCCTTCTGTCTTCTTCCATTAAATATTAATTAGGCCAGCACAGTGGCTCATGGTTGTAATCTTAGCACTCTGGAATGCTAAGGCAGGAGGATTACTTGAGGACAGGAGTTCAAGACCAGCCCGGATAACACAGCAAGATCCCATGTTGACTATGTGTTTGTGTGTGTGTGTGTGTGTGTGTATATAATTTCTTTTTTTTTAATTAACTGGGTGTGCTGGCACATGCCTGTAGTCCCAGCTACTCAGGAGGCTGTGGCGAGAGGATCACTTGAATCCAGAAGTTTAAGGCTACAGTGAGCTATGAGCACACCCTACATTCCAGCCTGGGAGACAGTGAGACCCCTGTCTCTAAAAAAAGAAAAGACTCCAAAATAAAAAGCAAAACAAAGAAAAAAACAAAATTCAATGAGTTGGGAATTAGTAGAAGCACAGCAGGGATGGCTTATCTCTCCTCCATAAAAAGACCCTACATGGCTGGTAGCTCCAGTCATCTGGAGGCTTCTCCACTCATATTTTTGACTCCTAGGCTGGGGTGACTCAAAGGTGGGGCTGAGATGAGCCTGGAGACCCAGTAGTACCTACATGTAGATCTTCCATATGGCATGGGCTCTTGTCAGCATGGTAGCTGAATTCAGGGAAGGACAATCTAGAGGGCAAACATTCAGAGAGAATAAGGATGAACTTGCAAGACTTCTTCTGACCTTAACTTAAAAGTCACGCAGCTTCACTTCCTCCACCTTCTGTGCTTATCAGCAAGTCACTAAAGGCAGCCCTGATTCAAGGGAGGGGAATCAGATTCCACCTCTTGATGGGAGAGAAGCGAGGTGACGTTGCACAAAAGCAGGTAAGTGGGAGAGAGTGTCACAGGTGCCTTTGGAAACACAGTTTGGCACAGAGTCACAGAGATCATTAGCAGAGCAATATGTCCTGCGACGTTTTCAGCTGCAAGTAACTGAAAAGTCAACTAACAGTGGCTTCAACACTGAGGGGTTGTTATTTCATGAATTTAAGAGGCCTCAGGCAGGGCAAGTCCAGGGTTACTTTTCATGGCTCAATGACATTACCAAGGACCCCTCTGCTTCTCATCTTTCTACCCTGCTACCTCAGCACATCCAGAGTATCTCAATGTTTGGTTTCACAGTGCCTCGGCAATTCCAAGCATCAGAAGGAGACATAAAATATCAAGCAAAGAAACAGAAAGGGTCTTCCATGAGACCCTTTTTTTTTCTTTCTAATTTTTGTTTTAGATTCAGAGGGTACATGTACAGTTTATTACATGGGTAAATTGCATGTCACAGGGGTTTGGTGTAAGATTATTCCATCACCCAGGTAATAAGTGTAGTACTCAATAGGTAGTTTTTTGATCCTCACCCTCCTCCCAACCTCCACCCTCCACTCTCTAGTAGGCCCCCGTGTCTACTGTTCCCTTCGTGTCCATATGTTCTCAATGTTTAGCTCCCACTTACAAGTAAGAACACACAATATTTGGTTTTCTCTTCCTGCATTGTTTAGGATAGTGGCCTCCAGCTCCATCCATGTTGCTGCAAAGGATGTGATTTTATTGTTTTTTATGGCTATGTAATATTCCATGGTGTATATGTACCACATTTTTTTTTATTCAGTCCACCATTGATGGGCATCTAGGTTGATTTCATGTCTTTGCTATTGTGAACAGTGCTGCAATGAACACATACATGCATGTGTCTTTATGGTAGAATGATTTATCTTTCTTTGGATATATACCCAGCAAAGGGATTGGTTGGTCAAATGGTAGTTCTGTTTTAATTTCTTTCAGAAATCTCCAAGTTGCTTTCCACAGTGGCTGAACTAAATTACATTCCCATCAGCAGTGTATAAGCAAGTGTTCCATTTTCTCTGCAACCTCACCAGCATCTGTTATTTTTTTGACTTTTTAATAATAACCATTCTGACCAGTGTGAGGTGATATCTTCAGTAGTCCCTTTTACTTAGAAAGAACCACCTCCCCCAAAATCTCACGGCCAACTCACCTTCAGGTCTCATTGGTTAGGGACCTGACTTTGCCTATGTCTGTGCTATAGCTAAAAAGGGAGCTGGAAGAGGAAGAATCTAGCATTTTGGTTTCTATAGTTGGAAGTGCCCCTGTCAGTAAAAAGCAGTGGGGAAAATGTGCAGTGGAGAGAAGGACATTTGAGCAGGCGGCAGCACTGTCTGCCACAGGTACAGGTGACCATTCATGCATTTAGCAATCAGTAGCTGGTTGTTAATTATGTACCAGTCACAGCGCTAAAGGCAGAGAGTAACACACAGGAGATCCTTAAGGTTGACAGTCTGGCATGGAACAAAGACACTTCACAAGCAATTACATAATTAAATACAGAATGTGTTGAGTGCTATGATAAGAAGCTTGCAAACAGTGCCCAAAAAGACGTATGCAAAAAATTTACTTATGGAAGTATATTGAAATGCAAGGTGAGGATATAGTTATAAATGCTAAATGAAGCACAAGGTCTTTGCTGAGTCTAAAAAATCCACTAAAGGTAGGAATTTTCCCATTGTGAAGGAAAATGAAGCATGTGTCTGGCAGATAAAAATGTCCCTGTCATTAGAAAAGTTAATCCACCAATTGGAATTTACTACAGATTCTCTGAACTCTCTCTTTGGACCATCTGACCTTCATCTATTCAGCTATGACCACACCAAATAAACTTTGGATTACTTTAATACACGCCCAGGTGTCCTGAATACCAGATTAGAATTTTCCAGTTTCTAGAAAGCTTTATAATGTGAGCATAAACAGTCCTAGGCCTGATCCCTCTAAGGTGACCTGAAAATTGAGGAAACAGGCCTTCAGAGCTGGACACACAGACTGGGAAGCCAAGGTGATCCCCACTCCTTGCACACAGCAGCTGAAGGTAGCCTTGCCCACAACCATAGCACCAAAAACAAAAACTCACCTGGTACATTCCTTTGATAACAGCTATGGCATCGGCTAACTGCTGATTGAAGGATTTTCTCATCTTATCCTCATTCTGAAAATAGAAATAAATGCAACAAGCACCATAATGTATTTCCAAATATGACCCACACCTACTAGGGAGGGACTCAGTAAAAAAAACATCATCTGAATCATAATCTCTTGAAAACTTCAATTCATAATCATTTCTCCCACCCTGCAGCTATTATGACACATTTTATTTTTACTTATACTCAACCAAAAGCCATAGAGAGATCATATGGATAAAATATATATAGATAATTTGAACACTTCATTTCATTTTTCACTTGAGTAAAGTCTTTTACTGCCTTCCTAAAACTGCTTTTAAAAGTTGTAAAGTCTATTTGTGATGCCTATCTTCCTCTGGTCCTTGTACTTTTTGAATGGAATATGCTCATGAAAAGAAATCTATAGTGCTAATCTGCAAACTAGAGTTATTTTCTGATTAATCAAATAATTTGATTAGATCTGTTTAGATTAACAATAGAAGAGAGTACATCACCTCCCAGCCTCAAATAGGCTTTAGAGTCAGATGGTATTGAATTTAAATATCATTGTGCCCTTTACTATCTGTCTGACTTTAAGCAAGTTACTTAACCTTGGCAAGCTGTTTCTTGATCTGTAAATCACAGACAATAGGATTTCCATTTTCACATTTTGAGAGATTTAAAGGGTAAATATATTTTAAAGGCTTAGCATGGTACTTAACATGGTGTGGTCAGCAAAAGATGGTTTTTGTTTGTTTGTTTTTATGGCACAGAAATAATAGTGATGTCCGTTTGTTTTGTTTTTTGTTTTCTGAGATGGGGGTCTCGACTTATCGCCCAGGCTAGAGTGCAGTGGTGCAATCATAGCTCACTGAAGCCTTGAATTCCTGGGCTCAAGTGATTCCCCTGTCTCAGACTCCTAAGTAGCTGGGGACTACAGGTCTGCAACACCACATCTGGCTCATGCTTTTATTCTTTGTAAAGACAGGGTCTCACTATGTTGCCCAAGCTGGTCTTGAACTCACAGCTTCAAGCCAGCCTCCCACCCTGGCTTCCCAAAGTGGTAGGATTAGAGGCATGTGTGCTTGGCCTCTCTTGTTTTTTAACTGGTGACCTTGAACAAGTTATTAGCCTTTCAGTGCCTAAGTTTTCTCATCTGTAAAAGAGGGAAAATAATTGTGCCTACTTCGTAAGGTAAATGTGAGAATTAAATCAGTTCATATGCTAAGTACTTACACAAGTCCCTGACACATAGTGAAGACACAACTTACCACGTAAGACACAACTAATGCAAATTACACTGCCCTCACAAGTTACTAAATTCTAAACTGCACTGCATACACATCTAGCACAGTGTCGACCCACACATAAAACAAAAGAAGTAAGAGAACATTTACCTGTTGATAATGCTTTTCAATTTCTAGGATCCTGTCATGTAGAATGTTGAAGAGACTCAAAGATTCCTCTTTCAGTCGGTCCTCAAACTTCAACTGAAGCAATTGTTTGAGGAACCCAAAATCTACCTGGAGGGATTTCATCATCTAAAAATGGAAAATATTATCTTTAGCAAACTAACGTAGGAACAGAAAACCAAATACTGCATGTTGTCACTTCGTAAGTGGGAGCAAAATGATGAGAACTCATGCACACAAAGAGGGGAGCAACACACACTGGGGCCTACTTAGGGCGGTGAGTGGGAGGAGGGAGAAGATCAGGGAAAATAACTAATGGGAACTAGCGTTAGTATCTGGGCGATGAAATAATCTGTACAACAAACCCCTGTGACATGAGTTTACCTATGTAACAAATCTGCATATGTACCCCTGAATATAAAAATATATATATATATATACATACACACACACACATTAAATAAAAAATGGAAAAAATGTACATTATTATAGAGAGAAAAGGTCCTCTGTGTAAAGATTCCAATACATTATCTGGTTCTGGACATATAAGCTGGGTTCCTGGTCAGAGGTCTGTCCGATTTTTAAGATGATTGTATGCACTGTGGAATTCCAGTAATTCCATCCTAGGTGACCAGGCTTTCAAAGTGACAATTAATTTGCCAAACTCAGATACGCTGATGGACTAAAAGACAAGAGTTTCCTAGCAGTTTCTTCCCACACAGAAGAAAATATCTGTGTTAATATTGGCCTTCTGTCATACCTCAAAATGTATAGTTCTCAAGATGTAGATTTCAGATCAGAAAGGAGAGGCAAGAATCATCATTTGCTGAGAATCTACTAGCACAAGCATTTAAATATGTAACCAGCATGTTGACTAAGAACCATTTGTAATAATCAAAACACAGTGTATTTTTATCTACCCCCATCTATTTAAAATGCATTCACTAGGGCTCCCACCTGTAATCCCAACACTTTGGGAGGGTAAGGTGGGTGAATAAGGTGAGCCCAGGAGTTTGAAACCAGTCTGGACAATATAGTGAGACTCTATCTCTTCAAAAACTTAAAAGAAAAAAAAAGAGAGATCTAAAAAAAAATGTATTCTCTATGTAATCTTTCCCTGCTCTGAATGGAAATGACAAAATCCCATGACTTTTCTATTCATTCTTGGGAACATAGTCCTCAAACAAATATAGCCTCAGAATAGCATTTAGAATATAACTACCAGGTGAGGTGGCTCATGCCTGTAATCCCAACACTTTAGGAGGCTGAGGTGGGCAGATCACCTGAAGTCAGGAGTTTGAAAACAACCTGGCTGACATGGTAAAACCCTGTCTCTACTAAAAATACAAAAAATTAGCCAAGTGTGGCAGCGTGCCCCTGTAATCCCAGCCACTTGGGAGCTTGAACCCGGGAGATGGAGGTTACAGTGAGCCAAGATCGCACCACTGCACTCCAGCCTGGGCAGCAGAGCAAGACTCCGTCTAAATATATATATACACACACACATATATAATGTATAGATATGTATATATAATATATACATTATATATATGAGTTAAAATGCTTCCAACTTCATTCATAAGGTTTTTCCCTTTGCTGAGAGTAATGAAAAAGAGTGATTCACCTTTGAGCTCTCTCTGCTCACCTCCTCACCAGCACCCAAGTGGTTGTATCTCCACAAGGAACAAGGCAGCAGGGATAGAGGGGCAAGGATGTTCCTACCTGGGGGCGGGGGTGGCTTCACCATGGTGCTACAGGGCAGGAGAACTAACTTCTCTTCTTCCCTTGGGCACTGATGTAGCTTCTCTAGAGATTCTGATTACCGGGACCTTCTCTTTTGTAGATATATCTTGACCTAAGCAGATGCTTCTCTACTCTGAGTGGTCACTTGCTACCCCTTCCTCAGGTTCTTTGAATCTGGAGTTCACCTCTTTCTTCTCCCTGCTGTTAGGGGTCCTTTGTTCTTCCAGATCACTCTACTGGACAGGACCCAAAATGACCCCACACTGGTTTCACCTCTCTCTCAGGGCCACAAATGGTTTACAGGAAATAATTATATATCCTTTACCCCAATAACTCTGGAAGTGCAGACTGATCCCAATCAAGCCATTCCATCTACTCATCACAGCCCCCTTTTGCTTCCTCAAGCATGAGTCAAGCACCAGTCCTTTGTGTCTTCTAAGGACAGCAAATACATTCAAGCTCCACTGAAGCCTGCCTTCCTAGTTTGAGTTGAGGAGGATTGCTTCTGCTGCCCTTCTCCCATAAGAACCATGGCAACAGTTCTTTCTAGAGTCGGCTTCAGCAGTTTTTTCTCTTCAGTCCCTGACCTTCTTTATTGTCCTTGATCTGATTCAAAAGCTAAGAGACATTCATCTAATGTGAAACATTCCCCTTGCAAAATCTGCAAACGGTTTCTAACTCACAGTTAGTTTGGAACTTGATGCCTGGTGTACTGGTATCCTGAGAAGACTTTCATTTTAGTATCCTCATACTGTACAGGAGGTTTTACTTTACAGGTGAGAATATCAAGACTTTGAGAGGTCAAGTGACAGCGTTTGGGTGGGGTCCCAGATGAAAAAAAAATCAGAAAGACAAACTCTAAAATCATGGTAAAAGCTTCGTACAAGCCAGGCATGATGGCTTATGTCTGTAATCCCAGCACTTTAGGAGGCCAAGGAGGAAGGGCCACTTGAGGCCAGCAGTTAAGACCCACCTAACAATATAGTAAGACCTCATCTCTACAAAAAATTTAAAAATTAGTCAGGCATGGTGGTGCATAGCCTATAGTCTCAGCTACTTGGGAGCCTGAGATGAGAGGATCACTTGACCCTAGGAGTTTGGGGCTGCTATGAGCTATGACTGTGTTACTGCACTCCACCCTGGGCAATAGAGGGAGACCCTGTCTCATAAACCAAAAAACAAAAATGAAACCCATCTCTGAACAAACCTCTGGCTCATCCCTGAGAGATACATACATGGGGCAGGCTGCAAATAGCCCAGCTAGAGATAATAGAACAAAACCAAGATTTGGCCTGAAAAAAAAAAAAGACACAATTTTCTGTTTTAATCCAAACAGGTTGTGTGAAAACAAACAAACAAACAAACAAAAAACCACCACCACCAACAAAAAACCCTCAGCATTCTTTAGGGAAATGTATCAGAACCCAGAA
Source organism: Piliocolobus tephrosceles (assembly GCF_002776525.5). Classification (NCBI taxonomy): domain Eukaryota; kingdom Metazoa; phylum Chordata; class Mammalia; order Primates; family Cercopithecidae; genus Piliocolobus; species Piliocolobus tephrosceles. The sequence goes on along the minus strand of NC_045442.1, from coordinate 108,034,370 downwards.
GATAACATCCACACTGTCTACAATATAATCCAAATTACCTGGATTATATACAAAAACAGGAAAATGTGATTCAGTCTCAAGAAAAAAGATTGAAACCAATTCCAATATTACCAAAATGTCAGAATTGCCAAAGATGTTAAACCAGTTATTATAACTATACATGAAGAAGTAAAGAAAAATATGCTGTAATAAACGAAAAAAGGAAATATCAACAAACAGAAAATTTTGATAAAGAAAACAAATTCCTTAGTTGAAAAATATAATATCCAAAATTAAAACTTCACTGAAAGAACTTAATAGAAGAACATAGATGGCAGAAAAAAACTGTGAACTTGAAGATGTATCAAATAAAAAACAGAAAGAAAGATTTTTAAAATTTTACAAAATGGACAGAGTTTAGGGACTTGTGAGTTAATAACAAGAAGTCTAACATACAAGTAATTGGAATTGCAGAAGGAAAGGATAGAAAAAGTGGGGTACAACAAATATTTGAAGATATATTTAGTGGCTCCAAATCTCCCAAATTTGGTGAAACACGCAGATTATAGATGCCTAATTTATTTATCCAAGCAGGATAAATACATCGAAACCACACTTAGGTACATAATAATCAAGCTGTTGAAAACCAAAGATTAAAAGAAAATGTTGAAAGCAGACAGAAAAGAAACAGCTACATACAGGGGAATAACATTTGGAATGACTAATAATGGTTATTTTCTTAGACATTATTAAAGCCTGCAGAGCAATTGTAAAGTGAGAAAACAAAACAAAACACAACTTGTCAACCCGGAATTCTATATTCAATGTAAAAACATTTTAAATAAAGAAAACAGAATTCATTGCCAAAATACCTACAATAGGAGAATAGCTAAATAAAGTTTTTTGGGCTAAAGAGAAATAATTCGGGCTGGAAAGCTAGATCTTCAGGAAAGAATAAAGAGCAAAGGAAGATAAACATCTAGGTACATATAAAATACTAGCTTTCCTCTTATTAGCTTAAAATTTATAGCACTGTTATGAGTTTATAATGTATGTATAATAGATGCAATACATATGGTACTCAGCATAAAAGATGGGAGGGTGGTGAACAGTTACAAGGTTATTGCATTTTACATGAAGTTGTGCAATATTAATGCTAAGTACACTATAATCCTTGCTGAACAAAGGATCAATAGATCTTTAGAAATAATGAAAATTAAATGCAGAAAGAAGTACTGAGATATGGGAAAGAATGAGGAGCAAATAAATTGGTAAATGTGAGTAAATCTAAACAAGCATTAATTGTATAAAACAATATGAAGAGTTAACTGCAAAAATATTAGGAGAAAACAACTGAAATACTTGATAACAATAATATAAAAGACAGAAGGACATGATTAGACATAAAAGTTCTACATTTCTTGTACTGTATGGTAGAAATTACAAATTCTAGTCAACTGTTGAATGTTCAAATTTGAGATTAATCTCTAAAAGTATAAAGATAAAATAGTTAATTACTAGTAGAGAAGAGAATAGAAACTAAAGAAAAGTTAATACAATCACTGAAGAGTAGGGAAGGAGAAAAAAGAAGTATTGAAAAAATAAGATAAAGAGAAATTTAAAAAGAAGTTGGCAGAAAAATACAAATTTATCAGTAGTCAAAATTAATATGAATAGAATAAATTAGCTATTAAAAGAGATTATTAGATTGGATTTTTCAAAACCATATACAATTTATAAGAGATAATCTAAGATACAACACAGAAATAATGTCAGTGTAGAAAAGAGAAAGATTTGCCAGGAAAATACTAGCCCAGAGAATGCTGATACAGATAAATTAACATTGAACAAAAAGGACAATATGGCAAAAGTCTTCATATAGAAAAAATACATGAATCCAATAATTAATACAGATTTTAAAAAAAATTTCCTGGCCAGGCACGTTGGCTCACAACTGTAATCCCAGCACTCTGGGAGGCTAAGGTGGGCAGATCACTAGGTCAGGAGTTTGAGACCAGCCTGGCCAACATGGTGAAACCCCATCTCTACTAAAAATACAAAAATTAGCCAGGCAAAGTGGCGTGCAACCGTAATCCCAGCCACTCAGGAGGCTGAGGCAGGAGAATTGCTTGAACCTGGGAGATGGAGGTTGCAGCGAGCCAAGATCGCACCACTGCACTCCAGCCTGGGTGACAGGGCAAGACTCCAACTCAGGGAAAAAAAAACAAAACAAAAAAATTCCTGTATTTGTGGCACAATGACAAAGACTGACCTCAGACAAAACCTCAACACAAATTGCAGCAAACACCAAATAATTTGTTTCACAAGGACTGTGTTCTCCAACAACAAAGCACTGAAGTTAAGTATCAGCAATATACAAATATCCTAAAAAGCATCTTTGCAAATTTAATAACTTTCTTATTATACAGATGACATGAACAAATGAAAAGAACAAATGAAAAATTCGAGTATTTAAATTTAAATACTAATAAAAATACTGTATTTCAAAGTTTGCAGAAGCTAAAAATGTAGTTAGTGGGAAATTTGTAGTTTTAACTGCCTACAAAAGAGAAGAAAGCCTCAAAATCTATGATCTATAGGCATTCGTAGCTGTCAGCCCAATATCTGGTATCATGGTTCTTCTTTACTGATGGAACCATGACATTGTCCCGGGCAGCAATGTGCGCAGCTAAAATACTTGTCCAAAGCTCCTTGTAATTCAAGGGGTCATGCAATACACTTACAGCCAAAGAAACATATGGCAAGGCTTTCTATGGAAAGTTCTTGCTTTCCTAAGATAGCTACTACCACATCTCCATACTTCTCCCATATTCTCCTTCCATGGAGGCTGGAAGGGGAGCGGCCATCTTGCTACTGAATCAGAACTAGGGCAACAAAACCCAGGCACTAATCGTGGAAATGTGAGAAGATAAAATGAATCTACATCACACAGATCAGAGAGCTACTGTACTAACTCTGGATTCTCTAACTCTACACCTCTTGATATTTTATGCAGCCAATGTAGTTGTTTTTTCTAAACACAGAGCTATATGCTATCCTAATTGATACCCAGCTCCAACTAAAGAAATTTAAAAAAAGAAAAACAAGCCAGGCATGGTGGCTCACACCTGTAATCCTAGCTCTTTGAGAGGCCGAGGCAGGAGGATCGCTTAAGCTTAGAAATTTGAGGCCAGCCTGAGCAACATAGTGATACCCCACCTCTACAAAAAATTTTAAAAATTAGCCAGGTGTGGTGGCATGTGCCTGTAGTTCCAGCTACTCAAGTGGCTGAGGCAGGAGGATCACTTGAGCCCAGGAGGTCAAGGCTGCAGTGAGCTGTGATTCTGCCACTACACTCCAGCCTGGGCAACAAAGTGGACCCTATCTTATAAAACAAACAAACAAAAAAAAAACAACAACAACAACAAAAAAAAAACAAAACAAAAGAAAAGAAAGAGTAAACAGAAAGAAAGAAAGAATAATAAATATAAGAAAATAAATTTATGAACTAGAAAATAAAGATACAATAAAGAGGATTAATATACACTAAAATTGGGGGTCTGAAAAAAAACCTAATGAAATAGAGAATTCTGCCAAAAGTCACTAACAAAAAAAGAGAGAAGATATGCAGACAATACCAGACAATATTAAACATTTAAAAAGGAATACAACTACAGATACAATACTGAAAAATAATAAAAGATAACAAACATTATACCCAAAATTTGAAGATTTAACAAAAACAAATACCTTTACAGAAAAATATAACATCAAAACTGACCCAGAATATTTAAGAAAATGGGAATACATACATAACAAAATAACAATAGCTATAAAAATAAGCACAGTTTTACATGCAAGTTCTAACAAACATTGAAGAAACAGATATTCCCAATCTTATGTGAAGTATTCCAGAGAATAGACTAGGGAACACTTCTCATCTTATGAGGATACTGTGACCTTGGTACCAAGAGAGAACAACAATAGTATAAGAAAAGAGTATTATAGGGTATAGACTAGGTAACATAGCAAGACCCTATCTCTACCAAAAATTTAAAAATTAGTTGGGCAAGGTGGTGCACTCCTGTAATCCCAGCTACTCAGCAGGCTGAGGTGGGAAGATTGCTTGATCCCAGGAGTTCAAGGTCACAATGAGTTATGATTGTCATTGCACTCCAGCTTGGGCAACAGAACAAGACCCTGTCTCAAAAAAAAAAAAAAAGAGAGAGAGAGAGAGAAAAGAAAAAATTATAGGGCAATGTCACTTCAACAGATGAAAATAAATCCTCAATAAAATAATAGCAAATAATGTAGAAATGCAAAAAGAAATATTATGAGCCAATGATCCAGTTGGGTTTATTTCAGGAGGTAAAGGATGGTTTACTATTCAAAAACCAAATTTTACCACATCATAAGATAAAGGAGAAAAGCCATATGACTGCATGATCATCTCAATAAGTCCATGAAAAGTATTCAAACCCAGTCATACATGATTTTTTAAAAAGTATTTTATTAATTAGAAATAGAAGAAGACATCCTTAATCTAACATTTGTATCAAATTTTGGTTCAGCTATAACAAAAAAACCAAATAGCCAGGTTTGGTGGCTCCTGTATTCCCAACACTTTGGGAGGCCAAGGCAGGAGGATCACTTGAGGCCAGGGATTTAGGACCAGTCTGGGCAACATATTGAGACCCTGTCTCTACAAAAATGTAGAAAAAATATTAGCCAGCTGTGGTGGCACACACCTGTAGTCCCAGCTACTCAGTAGGCTGAGGTGGGAGGATCACTTGAGCCCAGGAAGTCAAGGCTGTTGTCACCTATGATCCTGCCACTGCACTCCAGTCTACGTGACAGAGTGAGACCCTGTCTCAAAAATAAATAAATAAGTAAATAAATAAATAAATAAATAAAAATAAAAAAATCTAAGTAACATAAGCATAAACGAGAAATAAGTTAATTTCTCTCCCTACAAATCTACCTAAGCAATCAATGGGTGAAATGATCTAAGATTCTTCGGTTTTATTACTCTGCTGTATACTGTTCCAACCTCATGGTCCAAACAGTAGGATCCATGATCTAGCCAAAGAAGTAAGAAAAGGAAAACAGGAAAAAAGGAAGGAAAACCAGGAAGGGAAGCGGAGGGAAACTGGGAAGGGAAGGGGAGGGAAACCGGGAAGGGAGGAAAGGGGAAGGAAACCAGGAAGAAAGGGGGGGGGGAGGGAAACCGGGAAAAGAAGGGAGGGAACAGAAACAGGGAAGGGAGGGGAGGGGAGAGGAGAGGAGGGGACTGGAAGGGGCAGCAGGACAGGAAGTGAAGGGAACCGAGACAGGAACCGGAAGGAAAGGGAAGGGAACCGAGAAGGGAACCAGGATGGAAATTGGTAACAGGTGAGGCCAGTTGGACTTCCTGGATCCAGTGGGGACTTGGGGAGCTTTCCTGTCTTACAAGAGGATTGTAAAACGTACCAATCAGCACTCTGTAAAACGCACCAAACAGCCCTCTGTAAAACACACAAATCAGCAGGATTCTAAAAGTAGCCAATTACGGGGAGGATTGAAAAAAGGGCACTTTGATAGGACAGAAATGGAACACATGGGAGGGTACAATAAGGGAATAAAAGCTGGCAGTGGCCCATGCTCCCCCACCCCCCCTTCCACACGATGGAAGCTTTGTCCTTTTGCTCTTCACAATAAACCTTCCTACTGCTCACTCTTTGGGTCCTTGCCATCTTTAAGAGCTGTAACACTCACCGCAAAAGTCTGTGGCTTCATTCTTGAAGTCAGGAAGACCAGGAACCCACCAGCAGGAACCAACTCCAGACACACCCAGAAGAAAAGGGAAGGGAAGGGAACCAGGATGGGAACCGGGGCAAGAACTGGCAAGGAAAGGAAAGGAAACCGGAACAGGAACCGGGACGGGAACTGGGAAAATAAGAGAACTGGGAAGGAAAGGGAACCGGGAAGGGAAAATAGGAAGGAAGGGGAAGGGAAACTGGGAGAAGGTGAGGGGGACTGGGAAGAAAGAGAAGGACAGGGAAACTGGGAAGGGGAGGGAAACTGGGAAGGGGAGGAAAACTGGGAAGGGGAGGAAAACTGGGAAGGGAGGTGAGGGGACCAGGACGGGAACTGGGAAGGGAATAAGGAAGGGAAGGGATGGGAACCAACTGGAAAGGAAAGGGAACCGGGAAGGGAAGGGAAGCGGGATGGGAACGAGGAAGGCAAGGGAATCAGGAAGGCAAGGGAACCAGGAAGGGAAGGGAACCAGGATGGAACTGGAAAGGGAACCAGGAAAAGAAGGGAAACGGGACAGGAACCAGGAAGGGAAAGAACTAGACGGGAACCGGAAACGGAACCGGGACTGGAACAGGGAAGGGAATCTGGACGGGAACTGGGACGGGAACAGGGAAGGAAAGGGAAGCGGGACAGGAACCTGGACCGGAACCGGGAAGGGAACCGCGATGGGAACTGGGAAGGGAAGGTAAACGGGAAGGGAAGAGAAACTGAGAAGGGAGGGAAGGGGAAGGAAACTGGAAAAAAGGGAAGGGGAGGGAAACTGGGAAGGGAGGGAAACCAAGAAGGGAGAGGAAAGGAAGGGAGAGGAGAGGGAGGGAAAAGGAGAGAAGCTGCAAAGGGTAAGGGGAGTAGCGGAGGGGACTTGAAAGGGAACCTGGACGGGAACCTGGACGAGAACCGGGAACGGAGGGGATAGGGAAGGTAGAGGAACCCGGACGGAATCTGGGAGGGGAACCGGAAATGGAACGGGGAAGGGAAGGGAAAGGGACAGAACGGGAAGGGATGGGAACCCACGGGAACCGGTACGGGTACTGGGAAAAGAAGGGAAGGGACTGGGACGGGATCGGAAAGGGAAGGGAACCAGGACAGGAATAGAGACAGGAACCGGGAAGGGAAGAGAAGGGAACTAGGACGGTAACAAAAAAAGGAAAAGAAGAAAACCGGTACGGGAACCGGGAAGGGAAAGGAAGGGAACTGGGA
>NC_045442.1:107984756-108027385 GCF_002776525.5 Piliocolobus tephrosceles | reverse complement strand
AAGAAAACCGGTACGGGAACCGGGAAGGGAAAGGAAGGGAACTGGGATGGAACCGAGAAGGGAAGGGAACTGGGATGGGAAGGGGAGGAAAACCGGGAAGGGAAGGGGAGGGAAACTGGGATGTGAGAGAAGGGGAAGGAAACCGGGAAGGGAGGGAAGAAGAGGGAAACCGGGAAGCGAGGGGAGGGGACCGGGAAGGAAACCGGACTGGAACCAGTACTGGCACCGGGAAGGGGAGGGAAACCAGGAAAGAAGTGGAGGAGAGGAGAGACGGACGGGAGCCAGGACGGGAAGGGGAGGGAACCGGGCGGGAACCGGGAAGGGAGGAGAAGGGAACCAGGACAGGAATCGGGAAGGGGACCAGGACGGGAACCGGAAAGGGAAGGGAACTAGGAAAGGAAGGGAAGGGAAGCGGGATGGGAACCAGGAAAGGAGGAGAAGGGAACCGGGAAGGGAAAAGAGGGGAACCGGGACGGGAACCCAGAAGGGCAGGGCACCGGGACTGGAAGGGAAGGGAACCGGGATGGGAACCGGGACGGAAACCGGGAAGGTAAAGGAAGGAAACTGGGATGGGGAGGGGAGGAGAACCGGGAGGGGAAGGGAAGGAAACCGGGAAGGGAAAGGAAGGGAACCGGGATGGAGAGGGGAAGGGGAGGGGGGAGGGGAACCAGGAGGGAAGAAAGGGAGGGGAAGGGAAAGGGAAGTGAAAAGGGAAAGGGAAGGGAAAAGGGAAGGAAGGGAAGGGGAATGGGAAGGAGCAGGGAGGGAAGGAGGAGTGAAGGGAGAAGTGACAGAGGGCGTATTGAACTGTGTCTCAAAGAAGGTTCCCAGAGCTGCCACAGACCATTTCCATCTGAATCCTACTGACCAATAACATGGTCATTAGGGCACACTTAGTTACAAAAGAGTAAAATAAAATGTTTCTGAAAGTATAAAAGAAGACAATAAATTGGCAAATATGTAGGAAAGAGACATTCTCAAAAGTTACTAGCAGGAGTGTAAATTGGTACAATCTCTATGCAGGGCACTTTGGCAATATCCTTCAAAATGACTAATGCATACATCCTCTGACTCAGAAATTCCACTTTTAAGAATTTACATCACAGATTTACTGGCATATGAGTATGTGCAGGACTATTCATCACAGTAAAATATTAGAAATGACCAAAATGTCCATCAATATGGAAAGCTAAATATATGATGCACATTTTGTGATGTAATGTACTTGTGAAATAAATGAGAAAGCTCTATGTGTCAATATGGAATGACTTCCAAGTGTAAAAACAAAATCAAGGTAGACAAGAGTGTAGTGTTACACTACCTCATGTGACAGCTTTATTGATTAGGGTTTTTAATAATAACTCTTCATCTCCAACGTACATGCAATACTATGTTCCTTTACAATCAAAAAAGATCAGGCCAGGCACGATGGCTCACGCCTGTAATCTCAGTATTTTGGGAGGCTGAGGTAGGTGGATTGCTTGAACCCAGTAGTTCCATACCAGCCTGAAAAACATGGCAAAATCCCATCTCTACAAAACATACAAAAAATTAGCTGGGCATGGTGGCACGCACTTGTAGTCCCAGCTACTTGTGAGGCTGAAGTGGGAGGATCACCTGAATCCTGGAGGTGGAGGCTACAGTGAGCTATGATCACACCTCTGTACTCCAGCCTAGGTGACAGAGTAAGACACTGTCTCAAAAAAAAAAAAAAAAAAAAACTTCAAAGAAAATTTAACAAAATGTCAAAATTTGGCAAAGTTGGATGGTGGGTAACACAGTTATCCATTATATATGCAAAAATGTTTGATAATTTTTTAAAGTATCAAAAATAGAAAATGTTCACAGATGTCAAAAGAATTTCCAACCAGAGTGACAAAATACTTTACTAAATGAATTAACATATGTAAGTATGACATAAATATAAGTAGTAGCTTATATTAATTTATTGAAGCACAACTATCATTCAGCTGTTTGTCAAAGATGCTAACATTTTTAAAATTTTAGTTCACTTTTGTCTATGAAAGAAACATGAAGGCAATTAACGCCAAAAATTTTCTCAGAAGTTTCAAAACAAATTCAGATTTACCTGTGCTAACTTTTGCGTGGATGAACTCAATTCTTTTACTGACAGTATTTCACTGGAATCAGTTTGAGTGGCATGGTCTGTGCTGAAAAAGCCAATCTTTAAATCATCTGAAATGTTAAGTCTGAAAACAAAGGAAATGAAATGTGCTTTATGTCATACATATTTTCTTAGAAATAGATGTTAGTGTGTATTTTTTTGTGTAAATCATATCATATTTTAAGTATTCTAAGAGGTTGGTGAGGTGAGGAAGCCTCTGAATTAGCTCTTGTGATCTGGAGCTAATGAGGATAATGAGATTATCAAATTCCCTGGGACTGAGGCATATTACTCTGTGAATACTCAACTGATTTCCACTTTTCTGAGATATGATCAATTTATATACCTGCTTTTAATATCTTCCATACTGTTACTGCCTGTGCTACTGCTGGAAATAATTCTAGGTTATGCATGGGCCTATTCAGCAGAAATCCTTTAAGATAGTGGTTCTCAAAGTATGGGCTGAGGATCCCTGGGGTTCTGGGATACTCTTTTAGAAAATCTATGCGATCAAATTAATTTTATAATAGTATTAAGATTTTATTTGTCTTTTTTACTATCATTATGTCACAAATGGTCAATGGAGTTTTCCAGAGGCTACAGATTATACAGAAGCAGCTCTCTTCCATTAAGCCAGGCCTGGAAAAGCTTTGCAAAAATGTAAAACAGTGATACTCTTCTCATGAAAGTTTTTGTTTTAGAACAATACTGTTAGTTTTTCTTTAAAATATGCTATTTCCAGCTACTCGAGAGGCTGAGGCAGGAGGATTGCTTGAGCCCAGGAGGTTGAGGCTGCAGTGAGTTATGAATGCACCACCATATTCCAGCCTGGGCAACAGAAAGAGAACCTGTTTCAGAAAAATAAAATAAAATAAATAAAACCTGGTATTTATACTAACACATACCTGGTTTATACTTATTTTAAATGAATCAATTTAAATATGTTTTAATTTTCTTCTTTTAAATTTCTCATCTGGCAACTATCAATAAACAGGACCAACATAAACTACATCTCTTTGAGGGTGCCAATAATTTTTTAAGACTATAGAGAGGTCTTAAAACCAACAAGTTTGAGAATTGCTTATTTAAGATGATCACACCGCCTTCCTATATTTGATTTTCAATTCCTGAAAAATGTGAATAGGCCAGGAGCAAATGTTTGTAAATTATACAGATTTCTAAGGACAGGCATCTCAAACAGCATTAAGAAGGCAATTTTCTGGATGCACTCTGTCAATTTGATCAAACTTACCACAACTGTTTCTAAAATGTCAGCTAAAATAAGATAACCACAAAAGCCCAAGTAGAATTATCAGACTTCTCAGTGTAGGTGTCAAAGGCAGAATGTCTGTGCTTCTATCCCGCCTCTTCTGCTGACGAGAGCAGACCCCAATGCAGGGCATCCCATGGCAACTCCCCTCTTCTTGTATGCTGGCTGAACCTCAGATTTGTTCCCCACAGAACTCAGATGAAGTTGACCATATCCCCAGTGCCAAGTGTAACTCCAAGCTGGGCTACGCCCATCATGGTTATCCTACCCTCCTTGGCAGTGGATATCCAGGGATGGGTGTAGAACCCAGGTCTGAAGAGAGAGACATTAGGAAGGGTCTGTTGGGGGCTAGTAAGAAAGCTTTTTAGACTCCTACAAAGGGGGCACCAGAGGAGAGTTTTCTTCTTTGACTCTGGATATTGCCAGGGGTGGAAGTAATGCCAAGAACTGGCACAGTCACTCGGTGACCACAAGGGGAGCGAGCCAGGGCATAGATGATGAGCTTTCAAAAAGATGGAAATAGGTTGAGCACGATGGCTCATGCCTATAATCCCAGCACTTCGGGAGGCCGAGGTGGGAGAAGCACTTGAGATCAGAAGTTTGAGATCAGCCTGGCCAATATGGCAAAACCCCGCCTCGACTAAAAATAAAAAATTAGCCGGGTGTGGTAGCACGTGCCTGTAATCCCAGCTACTTGGGAGTCTGAGGGACAAGAATCGCTTGAACCTGGGGGGCAGAGGCTGCAGTGAGCTGAGATCGCACCACTGCACTCCAGCCTGAGTGACAGAGCAAGATTCTATCTCAAAAAAAAAAAAAAAAAAAAAAAAAAAAGATGGAAATAAATTTGACTGATGACTTTGCTTGGCCATTGACTCAGTTAGCTCTGAAACCTACCATACCTCCAGTCTTCCTATAATGTCACAGAGTAAATGCACCAATTGTTGGCAGTTTCTGTCAACTGTAGCTGAAAGCATCCTGACTGGTACTCTAGCTACATGACATTAGATAAATTACTAAACCTTTCTGTGTCTTAGTTTCCTCTTATGGAAAATAATAGTCCCCATTTCATAGACTTACTATGAGAATTTAGTGTGTTCATACTTAGAAGTACTTTAAATGATCCTTGATACAACAGTAAACCCTCAAGAAATGTTACCCATTATTAGTACTGCAGTGGTGGTTGTTTCTACTGTCACTCTGATGTTTTGAACTGTCATAGTTTTTTCATCATATTTGGAAAAAACTATTAAAGCATAGCAATACCAACTACGGCCATTTAATGTGAAAACTCCTTGAAGCAAAATAAATAAAATAAATACCAAAATAAAGATCTTCAATTAATCCCACAGAATTTTTAACTTTCCATACACTAATTACAGTAAACAAGTAAATAAAAATATGCTATATATGCTGAGGTAGTGATGAGCATCATGTCTCATTACATACACCCCATGTAATTTACTCATGTGTCACATATCTGCTAGTTAAATGTTCCCCCAAATACATCTGTACCTTAACAATACCCTCAGCCTAGGATTAAGTCTCCCCACAGTTGTACCTATCAAATCCATATGTAACCACTTTCTTTTCTACCTTCTTTTGCCTTCCATTCTCTTCCCTTCTCAGGGTGAAGGAATCAACATGGAGGTCAAGGACATGGGGCCATAAAAAAAATTGGGAGTCATGCATAGAAGAACAGCAAGCCTGGTGGCTAAGAATGTGGGTCAATTGGCGGAAAAGGGGAAGCAGCACAGAGGTGGCACACAGAGAAGAGGACCACAATAGTGGGAGACTAGATACATTGAATGAGTAAGTAAATGTTCTCAAAATGACAGAAGTCAAGTTTGTCAGTTCTAGGAAAGATATTTACAAACATAGAGAAAGAGTAGACTAGAAAGTTATCTTAGACAATGGAATGGAATGGAATGGGAAGAATTGGTATGAATGCATGCTTTTATAAATACAGATACATAGATATATAAATAGTTGCAGGTGCATATATGTGTGCACATATATATGTGAACATATATGTATGTGCACATATTTATACATATCTGTTCTAGTTCTGTCCAATGAGAGGGCCTAGAAGTATGGCACCCCAGTAGTGATAAGCACATCTAACACTGAGATGTTGGTTTCTTTTCTTTCTTCGTTTTCTTTTCAATACATTTTTTGAGACAGAGTCTTGCTTTGTCACCCAGGCTGGAGTGCAGTGGCGTGATCTCAGCTCATTGCAATCTCCGCCTCCTAGGTTCAAGTGATTCTCGTGCCTCAGTCTCTGAAGTAGCTGGGATTACAGGCATGGGCCATCACACCTGACTAATTTTGTATTTTTAGTAGAGATAAGGTCTCCCCATGTTGGCCAGGCTGGTCTCAAACTCCTGGCCTCAGTGATCCACCTGCCTCGGTCTCCCAAAGTGCTGGGATTACAGGTGTGAGCCACCAGGCCTGGCCCCAGATGTTGGTTTCTAAAAACCATCCTCTGCTAAAAGAAATGAAGTTTCCTTGAAAAAATGGTTCATTCCAAGACTGGAATAAAAGTATATAAAATTATATAAAAGCAAAAGTATAAAAAGAGACTGAAACATTTTGTTTGCCATAAAGTGAAGAAATGCTCAAAAGATGATGGGAAAATGTAAAAATGATGAAGAAACTAGAATGAAGAAACACCAACTGGACATATTTAAGATATTTAAACATCAAAATCAATAATGAAAGCATCAGATTATAAGCCATTGTATAAAATAGGAATCCATCAATCCCTACTGATATGAATGAACAAATAAATGAGAATGGGAAGCTCTAATAAATGTAGAAAAAAATAGAAAAAAAGCAGAGAATTACCATGTGGCAGTCATCATAAAGGTGACATTAAGATAGGAGTCATCAGGCGGGGTGCAGTGGCTCACACCTGTAACCCCAGCACTTTGGGAGACTGAGGTGGGTGGGTTACTTGAGCTTAGGAGTTGGAGACCAGCCTGGCCAACATGGCGAGACCTTGTCTCTATAAAAAATACAAAAATTAGCCAGGTGTGGTGGCACACACCTGTAGTCCCAGCTACTTGGGAGGCTGAGGTGGGAAGATCACCTGAGCCTAGGAGGTTATAGCTGCAGTGAGCTTGGATTGTGTCACTGCACTTCAGCTTGGATGACAGAGTGAGATCCTGCCTCAAAAAATAAATAAATAGGCCGGGTGTGGTGGCTCAAGCCTGTAATCCCAGCACTTTGGGAGGCCGAGACGGGCGGATCACAAGCTCAGGAGATCGAGACCATCCTGGCTAACACGGTGAAACCCCGTCTCTACTAAAAAATACAGAAAATGAGCTGGGCGAGGTGACGGGTGCCTGTAGTCCCAGCTACTCGGGAGGCTGAGGCCGGAGAATGGCGTAAACCCGGGGGGCGGAGCTTGCAGTGAGCTGAGATCCGGCCACTGCACTCCAGCCCGGGCGACATAGCTAGACTCCATCTCAAAAATAAATAAATAGGCCGGGCGCGGTGACTCAAGCCTGTAATCCCAGCACTTTGGGAGGCCGAGACGGGCGGATCACGAGGCCAGGAGATCGAGACCATCCTGGCTAACCCGGTGAAACCCCGTCTCTACTAAAAAAATACAAAAAAAAACTAGCCGGGCGAGGTGGCGGGCGCCTGTAGTCCCAGCTACTCCGGAGGCTGAGGCAGGAGAATGGCATGAACCCGGGAGGCGGAGCTTGCAGTGAGCTGAGATCCGGCCACTGCACTCCAGCCTGGGCGACAGAGCAAGACTCCGCCTCAAAAAAAAAAAAATAAATAAATAAATAAATAAGTAAGTAAGTAAATAAATAAATAATAGAGGAGTCATCATTGGTGACCATGTCTGGTTAATATAAGTTTTAGAAAAAAGAAAATTGTAATACCTAGAAAATAGTAATTTATTACAAAGAAAAGAACAGTAAATTTAAAATAGAGGACTTGGTAGGCACCAACTCAACAAGGTCAAGGTTAATGAGGGGAAAAATTGAACCATGCCTACTAAAGTTGAAGCCCTGACAACCCAACCCGAGAAGTTCTTTATGACCAGGTGACTGAGGGAAAAAACCTCAAGCCTGATTCACAGATGGGTTCTTCACTAGCTGGTAGTTACCTGCAGTCTCAGAGCCACACTCAGAAGTGACCCTGAAGGACAATCATGAAGGAAAATCCTCTCACTGAATAAACTAGAAGCAGTATATTTGGTTGTCTATTTTTTCTGGATGAGGGATGGCCAGAATTACATATCAATATTAATTTATGGGCAGCTGCTAAAGAGTTAGCAGGATGGTCAGGAACTTGGAAGGAACAGATTGGGAGATGGATGTCAAGAATGTCTGGGAAGAGTTCTGTGGATGAGCCTTTGAAAATGGGCACAGACTGTACAGGTGTTTGTGCAGCATCTGAATGCTCACCCAAGGGAATCCACTGCAGAGAGAGTAGTTAAATAATTAGGCAAAATGACACGCTCTGTGGATATCGGTCAGTTTCCTTTTGCAGTCACCCCTGCTTGCTTGATAGCCCTTGAACAAAATAGCCATGGTGTCAGGGATGGAGTTCAACAACATGGTTTTCCCCTTACCAAGGCTGGTCTGGCTACCACAGGTGCTGAGTACCTAACTAGTCAACAGCAGAGATCAATACTGAGCTCCCAATATGGCAGCATGAACCAGAGGGAATAGCCAGCCACCTAGCAACAGGTTGTTAGCACTGAACCTCTTCCATCATCCTCACCGGAACACATTTATTTTGGATATAGATTTGCATTCCTTGACCAGCACTGGCCAGCACTGGCCAGAACCACAAGGCATGAGCTTACAGAACACCTTATCCATCATCACAGTGTTCTCACAGGACCACTTCCTATCAAGGAACTCATTTCACACCAAAAGACAGACAGTAATGAATTCATGCCCATGGAAATCAGTGATCTTATCATATAACCCATTACCCAGAAGTGGCTGGCTTAAGGTCAAATAGCTTGCTGAAGGTTCATTTAAGGCCAGGCACAGTGGTTCATGCCTGCAATCCCAGCACTTCGGGAGGGTGAGGCGGGAAGATCGATCGCTTGAGCCCAGGAGTTCATGACCAGCCTGGGCAACATAGACCCTGTCTCTACAAAAAAACAAAAGCAAAATCTGCTGGGCATGGTGGCACACACCCGTACTGCCAGCAACATTTGGGAGAAGCAAATCCATGAAAGGATGTAGTTCTGTCTCACAGGACGCAGTATATGCTTTGAAAGTATATGGTGCTATCTCTTCTACAGTCATAGGTCCAAGAATGAAGAGGCACCTCTCACTCTTATGCCTAATAACTCACGCCCAAAATTATGGTTTCCTGTCTCTGCAACTTTAGGATCTGCTGGTTTGGAAGTCTTAGTTCACAAGGGAAGAATGTGTCCACCAGAAAACATAACAGAAATTCTATTGAATTAGATGACACTGATGACCAGTCACTTTGTGATCCTTATGCTGCTGAAATGAAGGCAGAAAAGGGGATCACTCTACTGACTGAAGTGACTGATTCTGAATACCACGGGGCAATTAGGTTGCTGGTGAACAATGGAGTCAAGGAGAATTCTGTCTGGAACCCAGAGGATTCTTTGGGGTGCCTCTTAGTGTTTCCGTGCCCAGTAGTAAAGATTAATGGAAAAAAGGCAGAAAAAAAAAAAAAAAAAAGCAGAACTTTTAGGAAGTCAGGACTTCCAGGAATGAAGATTTGGATCTCGCAACTAGGTGAGGAACTTTGACCTGTGTGTACCTTTCAGCAAGTTTTGCAACCACTGGGCAAGCCATCCCTGCAGACCAGCAGTTGTCACACCCTCTGGCAAGTTTCTCTGCCACCAAGTCTTCTCCAAAGAGGTATCATCCTAATCTCAGCCTTTGAGGGCGGGTCTTCTAACTCCTTAGTTCCTGCCCTGTTTCCTCTTCCTCAGACCTGGAGGTCATAGCTGCTTTTTGCATTTACTATCACTGTATTGCCTAGAGTCTTCTTTTACCACCTTACTGCCTTTTACTAGTTAAAAATCCTTCTTACTGTTTAAAAAAGAACAGAAAATAGTCCCTGTTCAAGTTAGCAGTGAGGTTTCTGCCTCCCAGCTGGACCCTGAGTGCTACATCAATATAGTAAATATAAACAGCCATGGGAACTAACTCTGTTTCTGTATAGTCTACACTGCTACACATTTAACAGACCTCAGTGATTCACTTTTCCAGGCTAGAAATGCAATCCTTTACCTTACCTAGTGGTAAGTGGCTCCTTTTTACTATTCAGCCACATTTTTCATTAAGCACGAACACGTATGTTCTTCTGTTCCTTCCCATTTTAAGCAAAAGACCTATCATGGGTGGTTTATGGAGTGTGAATAGTTTTTATCAATATATTTTTTTCAGGATATGATTTAGAAATTTGAAATTCTGTTTTCCGTTATTCTTTCTGGTGCCATAATATTACAATAATACAATATGATATTTTCAAATCAGGTCCAGGCTGGGTGCTGTGGCTCATGCCAGCACTTTGGGAGGCTAAGGAGGGCAGACTGCTTGAGCTTAGGAATTTGAGACCAGCCTGGGCAACGTGGTGAAGCCCCGTCTCTACAAAAATACACACACAAAAAAAAAAATTAGTTGGGCATGGTGGAACACACCTGTGGCTCCACCTAGTCAGGAGGCTGAAGTGAGAGGATCCCTTGAGCTCAGGGGTCAGAGGCTGCAGTGAATTGTGATGTAATACTGCACTCCAGCCTGGGTGACAGAGGGGGAGCTGGAAGTGGCAGATTCTTCTTCTAAATCCCTGATGAGGATAAGCCCATGACTCTCCAGTTTCACCAGTCCTAACTATGTGACTGACTAAAAAAGATGCAGCTCATTCAGAATCTAAGTGAAAGAGGAAGATTTTTTCTTCAGTGTCCCTTCAAATTCCAAATATCTCTAATTTTAGCTAACAACCCTGCTGCCTAGAATGGAAACCCACATCACAACAAATTAGCTAAGTGGTTCCTACACAGTCTTTATTTATAGTCTCAGCAATTCTATTTCTGAATAATAAGTTGGTTGTTATGCATAAAACAGAATTTGGGGAAGATAATTATGTTTTTTAAAATAAATTAGATACAAAATTAACGTCCTAATTTATTTTGGAAAACAGACCTACGGATATGTATTAATAAAATGCAATGACTCTTCTCACTGAATCCTAGAATTATCCATCCTGCAAATGTTTATTAATAAATCAGTCAATGAAGATAGCATTAGGTGTGCTAAACTTTCACTGTGGCGTATTTCTCAGTGCTAAGTAAGAATATTGCTTTCTTTTGTTCGTCTTCAAAGAACACAGAACTTTGATGTGCCCCATGGCTCATAAACTTCTCTAACTACACTCACTTCCCGGCTGATGTCACCAAGGCTCTCAGCTTAAGACACCATCTTTGTGCTAATTATTTCCAAACTGATATAGCCGAGCTGAACCTCTCTTCTTAACTTCAGACTCATCTAATCAACTACCTACTTAACAGCCTAAATGGATGTCTAATAGTCACTGCTGACATATCATGACCAGAAGTAAGCTTATGATATTCCCTTCAGACCTGTTCATCTCATTATCTTCCCCTTCCGGGTTACTGGCAATTCCATTCTACCTGTTCGTCAAGGTTTCTCTGGACCTCCAACCACTGCTACCCCACAGTCATCTTCCACAAGGAATATTGTAATAGTCTCCTGTTTCCTTGTTTCTGTCCTCGTCCTCACTATAGTCTATTATCAAAACAGCAGTCAGAGTAATCCCATTGAAGGATAAATCAAATCATGTCACTCCTCTTTCCCAATGTCCTCATGGCTTCCCATCTCAAAGTAAAAGCTGAAGTCCTTACGGTAGTCTAAAGTCCCTCACCACAGACACCGAACCCCTTCCCTCTGACTTCACCTCCACTATTCTCCCTCTCTGCTCCAGCCACACTGGCCTCCTTGCTGCTCCTAGGACATCCAGGCACGGTCTTTCTACCCAGTGTTCTCTCTGCCTGGAACACTTGGTACCCTGATAGATTCTTAGGGCTCCCCCCTCAAGCCTGCAAGTCTTCACCTCAATGTCATTTTCTCAGTGAAGCCTTCCCCGATCACCATTTCTAAAATCTGCAATCCAGGCCGGGCATGGTGGCTCATGCCTGTAATCCCAGCACTTTAGGAGGTCGAGGCTGGAGGACTGCTTGAGCCCAGGAGTTTGAGACCAGCCTGGGCAACACAGCAAGACCCTGTATTAAAAAAAAGTAGCCAGGCATGCTGAGGTGTGCCTGTCGTCTCAGCTACTCAGGAGGCTGAGGTGGAGGGATTGCTGGACTCCAGGAGTTCAAGGCTGCACTGAGCCATGATCATGCCACTACACTCCAGCCTGGATGACAGAGTGAGACCCAGACTCTAAAAAAAAAAATTAAACACAACTCCCTCCCCACTTGCCACACACACACACTCACTCACTCACTCACTTTCCTCTGTCCCTCCCCATGTTAGGTTTCTTCCTTATCACTAACCACTACCTAACTTATTATATAGTTTACTTGTTTATGTAGTTTATCATCAGTTCCTGACTAAGACGCGAACTCCACAAAGGCTGGGCTTTCGTCTGCTTTGTAGACCACATTCAGCACCTGAGCCTTGCTCATTCACACCCAGGCACTGGCTTAGTTGCCCTAGTGCTTTGGGTGAAGAAGAATGAATATGGGCATCAGTGGTTATTTTGTTCAGTCAGTGAGCACCCTGGCACCACTGGTCTGCCCTTGAGCCCAGCAGGTGCATTTTTTTGGGGGGAGCTACCCAACCATGGAATGCCAAGGAGTCCAGGGCCGGACACCATTCCTATCAGCAAACACTAGAACAGGGTAGACGCCATGTGCCTCTGGTGTTTACCATATGCTGCCTCTAATAAATGCTATTCACAACCGTCACTAGACCAGGTCCCGTACACCCTGACCCATTTTAACAAACGTACCCATTGAATACAGGGAAGCTGGAGAAGCCGAGAGCCCAGCAGCACTGCCTCACTGGGTCAGTCCCACTGCTGGGCTAGGACACCTGTGGTCCTTTCTTCTCACCCTGGAGCTGCTTCTGTGTGAGGGGCTTGCCCCTAAGCCAGCCCACCTGGCACCATGGGGCCCCTGCCTAATACAATGGTAAGTTCTCCCATAGCAGCTAAGCTAGTTCTGGCTACCTATTGATTTGAAAAGGTTTTTAGAAAGAAATTTGCATTTTCCCAGAAACATCACCTCTACATTATCCAAATAAACAACAAAGCTGGAACACAGGGGGCAAAGGATTATGAAAGGGAGGGGTTATAAACAAGGATCAAGGAATAGCAAATAATGACATCGGCAAACACTTCTATGATTCTGCTATGGTCTGAATGTTTGTGTCTCCTGAAAATTCATGTTGAAATCCTAAGCCCCAAGATGACCATATTAGCAGGTGTGGACTTTGGAGGTGACTAGGTCATGAAAGTAGAGCCCTATAAATGGGATTAGTGCCCTTCTAAAGGCAAAGTGGGAGCGGGTGTGGGGGATGTGGGGGAAAACTCCCTTGCCCCTTGCACCATGTGAAGACACAGCCAGGAGGTACTGTCTGTGCAGAAGGGACCCTCATCAGACGCGGAATCTGCCAGTGGGCTTCCCAGCCTCCAGAATTGGGAGAAACAAATTCCTGTTGCTTCTAAGCCACCCAACCTATGCTGTTTTGTTACAGCAGCCCAAGGGGACTAAGACCGGTACTGTGTCCTAGATTAGCTCATTAAATATTCACTATGATCTATGAAGCAGTCACTACTCTTCATCGTTCATAACGATTATTTCCCGCTGAGAAACCTGAATCACAGAGAAATCAGTCGCCTAACTCACGGCCCCTGTGAGAGGGTCGCCAAGATTCTGGAACCCGGTCAGTCTGGCTCCAGAGTCCGTGCTCTTAGTGTCCAGCTATACACTTGAAGAAGTGAAAACTGCAGCTCTTTTCGGACAGTGATCCCCTCGAAAAACAAACAAAAAACTGAAGCCCAGCGGCTGGAGCAAGGGGCCTGGAAAGGCGTTGAGCGAGGACCGGGGTGCGAGGGCTCCGGGGCGGGCTGCCGGGGACTGCCTCTCCCGCGGGTCACCTGGGGTTGAACTGGAATTGTTCAATAGAGGCCTCCAGGCCCTCCATGATCTTCCGGCACTCCTCTGTCTCAGGCGTGTCGCCCCAGTTCGCCATCGCATCCCGGGACGTGCGCCTCCCGCGCAGCCGCTTGCTCGGCTGAGTTGGAGTCAGGAACCCAGCGTCCGTTGCTATGGCGACTCCCAGGGAACCGGCGAAGCGCGGGAATCCGTGGGCTGGGGCCGAGGAGGGCCGCGGGTGGAGGGGGGCGGGGAACGGGGTGGGGCGGAGAAGGGAGGAAAGAGGGAGGGGAAAGAGAAAGGAGATGGGGAGGAGGGGGATAGGGAGAAGGTTGGGAAGAGGATAGGGTGGGGGATGCGGAGGGGGAGAGGGAAGGGCACGGGAACGGGCGAGGGAAAGGAAGGAGAGGAGGTGTGGAGGGAAGGAAGAGGGGGAAGGAGTGGGGGGAAGGGGGAAGAGATGGGAAGGAGGATGGGGAGGGAGCACGCGCAGGGGGAGGGGATTGGGGAGTGGAGAGGGGTAGGAGAAGGCTGGGCGGGATCCCGAGCAACCCCGCTGCGTTTCCACTGTCCCACCTGCCTCAAGGCATCCCCGCAAGGCACCCACAGCCTGGCGGCCGCTGCGATACCCCAAAAGAAAGCTGCACCCCTGTGAATAAACCTTCAGCCTCCTGCCACGCCCCCGGACCCTGCTGGCTTCCTCCTCTACCCAGGCGCGGAGCTTGGCCTACCTCCTGGACCCGCGCATTTGCGGGGGCTTGGGTTCCCGAGCTTCTCGCTTCCTACGCGCGCGCCAGAGCCGCAGCTCGGTGGCCTTGGCTTTCATGGCCTCCCAGCGTGTGCCAAAGGCCCCCCTCAGGGAGGAGGAAAAACAGTGAACCCATGTAATAACTATGCTCATGATATAATGAGCCCTGCGATCCCAGACCAAGGCCATCGTAAGAGGAGAGCAGGCTGCCTAATAAACTGCCTCCACCTGCCACAAACGTAGGCTTTCCTGGACAAAATATTTCCTTGCAGAGATTGAACAGATTTCTATTTAATAAGGTCAGGACAGAACATAAGGCGTTAAGTCTTAAACTATACCATCTAGTGTGGAATTCAATTTTACCAAGTTTCTACAATAATAGGAGTTTATAGTGAAACTGTTGTCATTCTTAGTTTTAAGTTCTGTATAACTCGTTGCCAACTAATAGGAGACACCTATTCTAATATCAGTATGTCATTGCCATTGTTTTTCTGTAAACATTGTCTAAATTTCGTTTTAAAATGTCATTGTCTGGTTTAGAACTGTCTATACTACATCTGCATTTCAATGTATTATCTACAGAAAAATAATGTTTTTCTTCTCTCTCTTCTCTTCTTATTATTTTGGAGCCAGAGTCTCACTCTGTCGCCCAGGCTGGAGTACAGTGGCGCGATCTCGGCTCACTGCAACCTCTGCCTCCCCGGTTCAAGCAATTCTCCTGCTTCAGCCTCCCGAGTAGCTGGGACTACAGGCACACAGCACCAAGCCCGGCTAATTTTTTTTTTATTTTTAGTAGAGACGGGGGTTTCACCGTGTTGCCCAGGCTGGTCTAACTCCTGAGCTCAGGCAGTCTGCCTCCCTCGGCTTCCCAAAGTGCTAGGTAACAGGCGTGAACCACCGCGCCCGGCCTCTTCTCTGTCTTGCAACAATAAGTGAAAAAGAACTTAGTTAGATTTAGAAGCTCAAAATAGGAAAATAAAAGCGCTGTAGCATTATCACTACTCTTATGTTTAAAGACAAAGATTAAAAGCCCCAAATGCCAATAAAACATCATAACCAATGCCAAAATCATCTTCTGTGAAGGCTTATTTTTTGGGAGGGAGATGAAGAGAGAAGAGAAAAAGAGTTACTTTTACTCTGTGGAGGTTTTTAATTTCAAACTCTAACTTAAGACTTTATTTGAGGATTTTTTATGATATAATCAAAAGATATTTTAAAAGAAAGAAATTTATATATCTACAATAATTTTTCTTTTTCCTAAGTTATATTTTACCACAATGCGTATACATGTTTTAAAATACATATTAACATTTTAAGTTAAAATTTAAAAACCTATCTCTTTAGAGCTGGGCCAAGACAGTGTAAAGAATGTGACAAGCCGTTGGCTATTTTGCTAGTGCAATTATAAATGAATAGTTTGAAACTGAGGAGAGAGATCGCACAGAAGATTTCATGAGTCATTGGTCAGCTCTGTACAGCGTTTGTTGACTGATACAGCCTGCATAGTTACACCATCCCACAAAAACATGCATTGAACAAAACATCTTTGTCTGAAACCTTGCTATAGCATATCAAGGAGTTTCAGATTTCAGTGTGTAAGAGACCAAGCTATGATGATGATTGTTTTTGAAACCATTAACTATGTAATACTTCTCTTCTTGTCAGTTACCTGTATTTTATCTCACAGGTGTTCTGGCTTATAAAATTGTTTATTTCAGATCACATTCTCACCTATAGTAACTGGCGCTGGCGTGGTCAAAACATTTGTCATATTAAACCCAGGCCTCTTTCATCACATGCTAACTTCATTGATGGCTTTAGTGGGAAGCTCATGAACTCTGCAGTAAACGTTGAATATATATAGGCTTTGAAACTTAATTTAGAATTTTGGGCAAGTAAGTCAACATTTCAGAGCCTCTGTTTTCTCACAAGTAAAAACTGGATAATGAATGTTTCTCAAAGAAGAGTTGGAGTAATTTATAAAGCAGAAAAACACGCAGCACATGCATGAGGCAACAGCAAGAGAAATACCAACTAGACTTTTGAAGGACTCTATTCGTTCTTCGTAAACCACTACTAGGGAAAACACTGTTTAAAGAGTTCAATGTTTTGGCTGGGTTCGGTGGCTCACACCTGTAGTCCCAACACTTTGGGAGGCTGAGGCATGCAGATCACTTGAGGTCAGGAGTTTAAGACCAGCCTGGCTAACGTGGTGAAACCCTGTCTCTACTAAAAAAACAAAAATTACCTGCGCATGGTAATGTCTCTACTAAAAAAACAAAAATTACCTGCGCATGGTAATGCATGCCTGTAATCCCAGCTACTTGGGAGGCTGAGGCATGAGAATCACCTGATCCCGGGAGGCAGAGGTTGCAGTGAGCTGAGATTGCACCACTGCACTCCAGCCTGGGTGGCAGAGTGAGACTCTGTCTCACAAAAAAAAAAAAAAAAAAAAAAAAAAAAGAATTCAGTGTTTAAACAATTGAACATTTCATAAGCTAAAATTGTTTTTACTTTTCAGTTAATAGGACTTCAGGTACAATTTTAAAATTTAAAGTGCTTCTCTGACATATCATATGTATAAATAGAATATATATTTATATAAAAATATCGCCTACCAGTTATTAAAAGTGATAACATCTCAGATTAAGCAGCATGAGGATTTGATTAAGAGTCAAGTGCTGACTCTAAACATAGTAATTTATATATTCCAGTTGGATAGTATCAGTTCTATGGTCTAATAAGAGCCAAGAGGTTTCAGTTTAGGTTTGTAATTTAAATTCTTTCTAGAGAGTCATCACATGTGAAGTGCTTATTTTTCTTTTATCATCAGCTGTAATATATGATTATGTGGTGGAGGATCTGTTATGTAAACTTGTTTTATGTCATGCTTCATCCATAACCAAAGTTCTTAAATAAAGTCTTGGGAAGGACATAGTAAGGCTCTTAGCCAGGACAATATTATGCTACTAAATCCTTTATGGAAAAACTCCTGAGACTAGATCATTTTAATGTCTTAAATTTTGCTGCTGTGAGGCAGCATATCCAGTCTGTGGAAGTCCATCAATAAGCGTTTGTCACCTGACGAAAGCTGAAAACCAAGATGACAAGCCCATTAGGGGGTTTGGGGCAGGCGCAGCTGTGGATGTGGAATTTGGATCCTTGCTGCCAAATGTCCTCGAGCACTGGAGTAAAAGATTTCCTCTATTTGGATCTAAGTTTAGATCATCACTGTTTAAAAGAGAGTAGGCCTGCGTGTGGCTCACTCCTATAATCCCAGCACTTTGGAAGGCCGAGGTGGGCGGAGCCCAGAAGCTAGAGGCCAGCTTGGGCAACAGTGAGACTCTGTCTCTATAAAAAATTAAAAAGAGAGAAAGAAATACTCGTGAACATGAAGAAAATGACAGAGGTAGGTTGGGCCTGTAATCCCAACACTTTGGAAGGCTGAGGTGAGAGGACTGCTTGAGCTCAGGGGTTCAAGACTAGCCTGGGCAACATAGGGAGACCCCATCTCTGCCAAAAAAAAAATTTTTTTTTTTCTTCTTTTTAGTTAGCCAAGAACCTAGCGTCCCAGCTACCCAAGAGGGTGCAGCAGGGGGATCACTTGAACTTGGGAAGTCAAGGATAGAGTGAGCTATGTTCGTGCCATCATATTCTAGCCTGGATGACAGAGTGAGAGCCCATCTCGAATAAATAAATAAATAAATATATAAATACATAAATAAACATTAGGGCTTAGCTGTCTGCAGAAGTGAGCCCACCTGAGAGAGAATTTGTAAACTTATTGCTGAGGGAAGTTTGGGTGATCTCCAGTCTGTTCAAATGACCAGAGTGGATCCTAGTGCCCAGAACACAACCTAGGAAAACTGTAACCCACATACTGGAATTTAGGGTGAGGCAGTTCAGGACAAGTCGAAGTCTGGAGAGTAATACAAGGGCAGTCATCATATTTCATGCCGTCTAAGATTGCATCCTTTAGGATGTGTCTTTATTTTCTGTGCCACTTAGAAAAAAACACTGCCAACTATGATTATACCTTGACACACCATGGACTGTATGATACACTACAATTTCAAGGGTATACCAAAGTGATGCACCAAAATTTCATGTTAGAAATGTGAAAAACTGTCCGGATGCAGTGGCTCACACTTGTAATCCCAGCACTTTGGGAGGCCCAGGTGGGCAGATCTCCTGAGGCCAGGAGTTTGAGACCAGCCTGGCCAACATAGCAAAACCCCATCTCCACTAAAAATACAAAAATTATCCAGGTGTGGTGGCATGCACCTGTTGTCCCAGCTACTTGGGATGCTGAAGCAGGAGAATCACTTGAACCTGGGAGGCACAGGTTGCCGTGAGCTGAGCTGAGATTGCACCACTGCACTCCAGCCTGGGCGACAGATACTCTGTAGCACCCCACTCCCCCACCAAAAAAAAAAAAAAAAAGTGAAAAACTGTATATTTTAGAATGAGTGAAATAAGGTAGTTAATAAGAACTTATCAGGCAGAGATTCTTTCTGGGGCCCCATTTAATTAGACCCTAGAGGGATCTACTCTCTTGAGAAGCAGGACATTCATAAGGCTTTCCCACAATAACTTGGATAAAATGCCCCATAGGACCATCTGGTTCTCTCTGTTCTTTTTCTAGAGTCACAGGGCAACGTGCAAATAACTCATATTCTTGGGTATACAGATGCCAAGAAGTCTTAATCTAGACAGCAAGTGTGATTTTGGCTAGTGTGAATATTCCCCTGTAGTCTCACCTAAATAAACTGATAAAATACAGTGTTCAGAGCTGTCTACATGAGGACTAGACTCAGAGTCAAGGCATGCCCACAAGGTACCACCAAGTCACACTTTACCAGGCAGTCAGCATGGCTCTCTCATTAACACTTCTGCATCTGCAAAATTAAGCACAATTTATCATCCTGCAGCTTCAAACTCCGTCTCAGAAATGTAGTACCAAAAATTCAAATGTAGCAATTTTGAGAACTAGAGAGGAATATTAGACATAGAATACGGTAGTGTAGAACCCAAGTTTGTTATTGTTACGATGTCTGTTAACTTACCTGGGCCTTCTTCAGTGTACACTAAGAGGTATTACGTGTCTGTTATATAGATTATGCTATCACCAAGGTGCCAATCAGGAATGTATGGTTCGGAGATGGCCCATTCACTGTGAATCAGGAAGCCTGCATCATAAAAAGGACTACGCCAAGCTCTGCTGTGAATTGAATACTGATGAACAAGCTGCCCTATGCTAATTAATTTACTGAATGTCAGAAGTGGGTTTTTATTGGTGAATGTAGTGGCCTATTGACTGGCACAATAAATGTTAGAACTGGGCTTGCATTCGTGAATTTAAAGATGTTCAAGAGGCTGCGTGTGGTGGCTCATGCCTGTAATTTTAGCACCTTGGGAAGCCAAGACAGGCAGATGACTTGAGCTCAGGAGTTCGAGACCAGCCTGGGAAACACAGCAAAACCTTTCTAGCCTCCGCAAAAAACAAAAACTACCGGGTGTGATGGTATGCGCCTGTAGTCCTAGGTACTGAGGAGGCTAAGGTGGGAGGTCACTTTGAGCCCAGGAGGTTGAGGCTGCAGTGAGCTGTGATCAATCCACTGAACTTCAACCTGGGTGACAGAATAAAACCCTATTTTGAAAACAAATAAGTAAAGTTTTTTTAAAAAAGTTGTTTAACAAATGTGGGTGAACTAAAATAGTTCAGAGAGCAGCTCACCCTTATAAGAACAGGATTACCCGCAATTTAAAAATGAGAAAGTGGAGACACAGGAGGTTGATTTACTTGCCCAAGTTCATACAGTTTGCAAGGGGTAAAAGCAGGCTTCAAGCACAGACATTTCTGCTCCAGAGCCTCCATACGTAATTATTTTGCCATCTTTTTCTCACCAAACTGTCATGAGGGGCAAATTATTTCAGTTCTTCTAACAATGTTATTTTGTTGATGGCTGAAGAAGTATCTCTAAAGCTGTCAAACACACATTAGCAATTTAATTATGAATCTGTGCTGCTGGGTTGCTGTAGAAAATCAAATACATTACCACACTGTCTAGCAGGAGTGTAGTCATCCTAGAAATTCATCTTCGTACAATATTTGTGAGAGTAAAAAATTAGGCAAAAAGATGGGCACTTATAGAGGCTACAGAGTTCATACCTAAAACTTATTTGCTTTACTTCTAGGAAGTCTTCTTAACCTCTTATTCAGGCCCTATATATCTTTTTCATTATGTTCAATTCCCACAGAATGTGAGGTCTACTTTCCTTTTTTTCTCTTTTCTTCTCCTTCTCTTTCTCCTTCTCCTCCTCCTCCTCCTTCTCCTCCTCCTCCTCCTTCTCCTCCTCCTCCTCCTCCTTCTCCTCCTCCTCCTTCTCCTCCTTCTTCTTCTTCTTCTCCTTTTTTAACTTTCTACAGTTAAAGTGGGGAGTTGGGCTATTGTAGACAATCAGTCCATTGATAGCAATGAAAAGTAATGGACTGGTCGCAGTGGTTCACATCTGTAATTTCAACACTTTGGGAGGCCAAGGTGGGAGGATTACTTGCAGCCAGGAGTTCATGATTAGCCTGGGCAACATAGCAAGATCCTGTCACTTAAAAAAATGTAATGCACAAAGGCATTGAAGGACTATAGAAATCCAAAACTGAAATTTCAATAACACAAGAAATCTAGGCCATTGCAAGAAGCAAATAAATCTTTATTTGTCACTGGCCCTGAGGACATTACTGTCTTTCAGAGTGTTATTTAGTTATTTTAACTAAGGTTCATAATAATGACCATGACTCATTGACTACTTTTAATGTAACTAGGTTTAATATACTCTCTTAAAAAGGCAGGTGTGTGCATGAAACAATTTAAAAATGTTATTTCAATTCTGAACTTTTAGTTATTTCTAGCTTGAATTATTCTCTGGGGGGTGGTTTGATATAGCTGAAGTTATTTTCCATTGAACAAAAGTTCACATTTATTTGTCACTGACGTAGGACTGCTTTGGATTGTTGCAATGCCAAAGTTTTTGGAGCTGAAGGAATCTTGAAGATAGTATACTTGGTTGCGTGTGGTGGCTCATGCCTGTAATTCCAGCACTTGGGGAGGCTGAGGCAGGTGGATCACTTGAACCCAGGAGTTCAGACCAGCCAGGGCAACATAGTAAGATCTCATCTGTATTTTTTTTAAAGGGCTAGGCATGGCAAAACTATGCCAGTCCTAACACTTTGGGATAACAGGATAATAGGATAACATGACTGTTATCCTAACACTTTGGGAGGCCAAGGCAGGCGGATGGCTTGAAGTCAGAAGTTCAAGACCAGCCTGGGCAACATAGTGAGACGGTCTCTACACATTTTTTTTAAGTAAAAGAAGAAAAAAAAAATATAGCATACTTTGTTCCTCTTGCTCAAGGATATATAGGTGGTTAGGCCATACCTAGATATAGAATTTCTTTACTCTGAGGCCCATGATAGTGTATTAGTCATAATAGGCTATGTTATACTGCAATAATAAACAGTCTCAAATTGCAGTGACTCAATACGACAAAAATTAGTTTCTCATTCACACTACAAGTCCCACAGAGTTGACAGGGAGTTCTGCTCCATTCAACTACTCAGGGAACCAGATGATAGAAGCCTCAATCTCTTGTAGCAGCACTATCCAAAACACAAAACACAGACCTCTTGGGCCACTTTACCAAGGGAAGAAAAAAGAGTCAGGTACCGGCAATTAAATGCCTTACCCCTTCCATTCTTCACTGATCAGAGTCCCATGGTTCCACCAAACAGCAAAGGGAGCTGGAAAGTTTATTCTTCCAAGTGCTCAGGAAGGAGAAGGAAACTGACATAGCTGACCACTAGTAGTAACATCTACTAGTGTCCTATCAGGCCGTACTTCTTAAATAACTTTGCAAATTACAAGATAGTGATGGTGATAATAAATGGTAATCATGGTGATTATGATGGTGATCATGATATCTGATATCTGTACGGGTTCTTAAGATTCAGAAAACGTTTCTCTCATATGCATTTTTAACTCAACCTTGTGCAATAATATTATCATCCCTTTTTCATATGTGAAAATTAAGCTCAGAGAAAGTTGAATTGAATGGAGTAATTTGCTCAGGATCCCACAAATGAGTCTTTGATGAATGGAATATTGAAAGTCTAGTCAGAGTTGAAGAGGATCCAAGCACAAAAGCGGGATAGAAATCTAATCTAGAGACAGGCCAGCAGGAGAAATCTATTCTCAGAATTCACTGCAAAACTGCAGCAACAAGTGCTTTTAAATTTATTTTATTTTTTTTAAACAGGGTCTCACTTTGTCACCCAGGCTGGAGCACAGTGGCAGGATCACATCTCACTATAGCCTCAACCTCCTGGGCTCAAGCAATCCTTCCACTTCAACTTCCTGAGTAGCTGGGACTACAGGCACGCACAGCCATGCCTGGCTAATTTTTAAAATTTGTGTTGGGACTGAGTCTCACTATGTTGCCCAGGCTGGTCTTGAACTTCTGGATTCAAGCAATCCACATGCCTTGGCCTCCGAGTGTGCTGGGATTACAGGCATGAGCTACTACATCCGGTCAACAAGTACTTTAAAGCACAAGAATTAATATAAATAAAGAAAATAGTGGAAGTAGTTTCTAATTGTCACTTCCTCACTTATAACCAAATGTACCCTTTTATTTCACAATAAAACATGGCTGGATACATAACATAGATACTTAATATCCATTACATCACTGCAAACATAATGTAAAAATCACATGTTCCTAATAGAATGTATTAGTGATTGTGTAATGATAGTATTAGATTTGAAATATTACATCTAGGCTAAAAATGTAAGGCTTATTTAAATTTAATTAATAAATCAGGGATCCAGATGTGACAAAATAAATCACCATTATGCAATAAATTGGCCATCAGATATCAATGGGAGAAGTCAACAATTAGGATTTTAGAAACAAAGGTAGCAAAATTAGAATGGCAGACCCAATCACACAGTAAGTGCTTAGCCTTGAGTTAGGTGCAGGAGGGAAGACAGAGGTAAGGTGTTGCTTTCTGGCATATTAATTGAGAAGACAAAACTAATGCATGGAAAATGACACTGTTTCATATGAAACAATCTATAATAAAGTGCTGATCTGTAGCTTGAAAACTTCAAATGATGCAGGAAATGTGAAGAAAGTTAAATTCTAAGAAAGAAAAGAGATCCCTAAGGAGGAATCTCCAGTGCGTATTTCATGGAAAAGCTGATACATAGCCAGGACATAAAGACCAAATATGCCGGGCGCCTTGGCTCATGCCTGTAAGACCAGTGCTTTGGGAGGCCCAAAGCAGGAGGATCTCTTGAGGTCAGAATTTCAACACCAGCCTGGGCAACATGGTGAGACCCTGTCTCTACAAAATACAAAAAATAGGCCAGTGTGACGGCACATACCTGTAGTCCCAGCTACTTGGGAGGCTGAGGCAGGAGGATTGCATGAGCCCAGGATTTCAAGGCTGCAGTGAGCTATGATGGTGTCACTGCACTCCAGCCTGGGCAACAGAGCAAGACCCTGTCTCAAGAAAAAAAAAAGAAAAACAAAAACAAAAACAAAAAGGGCTGCATATAGTCTAGATAAGTGAAAAGGAAAGGGGGTCACACCATGGAAACAAAGGCTGGAAGTGTCATTGTGTTCTTGGGAAAGTGCCCCGCCACTGTTGGAGTGTGCCGGTTGCACTGCTCTAAGTTGTACATGTGTAGATCTAAGCTGTGCTGAGAATGGACAGGAGAATAAAATCTCCACCCCCTGTATCCATGCTAATATATTTTTTTAAATCACAAGAAAATGTGGGGATGAAAATTTAAACCACTAGATTATGATTATCTTGAGGAAAAAGCCTTATGTATTTTTATATCACTGAAACAGGCACTGCATTTGGCCCCTCAAAAAGGTGCTCAAAACTGTTGGGTTAATTAATATGGTTTTAAGATTTTGTTTAAAATAATAGAAAGAAGAATTCACATGGGTTCCACAAACTTGACTCAAACTTGTTATTAAGTTTTAAATAAAAGATTACATTCTTAATATTCTTTTTCCTAAATCACTAGGAAAGATTCAGGCTATAATAGGAAGACTAATGCCAAGGTGCTTTGAAACACACAAAAAGTACTCAAGTAACAAAGGAACAAGCTTCTTAGTTACTTTTGTTATACTATTACCTGGGGAGAAAGTTCGAACTAAGTCTGAACCATTGCCAACCCAAGAGAGGATTCCCTCATTCAGCTCACTTCTTCTTGAATAATTCATTGGCAAAGTCCCTTTTACCTGCAACAAGCCTGGACTAGAGTTTCTTGTTGTGTCTTAATGAATTTTAATTGCACCCCTCCCTATCTTGGCGTCAACACTGTCTCATTTACTACTGTATTGTTGATCCCTTTTAATAAGTCTTCAGACTCTAAAGCTTGATACAGTTTGTACTTTGGTTTGTTTTCTTTTGCTTTTATTTCTTTTCAAACTGCTTAGCTCAGTTAATAGGTTACTGAGACTAATGTGCCCGAGATCATGGGTTTGGCTTGTGACACCTTCTCTCCTCTGTGGCCACAGACTGCCCCTCTGATCCCATAACCCCCATTACCAAAATGTACTTATGTAATCATGCATCTGGAGAGCTGGGTTATTTGAGGGAATGGAGCATAACCACCGAATACTCCATCCCAAGGACTTGCCTCTCTGACAAAGGGACATTAGCCTTTAATTTGTTATGGGGACAAACAGCAAGGTTCTAAGGCTCCATTTCTCCCTTTTATACAAAGGGGATAATGACTCATATGACAGATCATGAAGACTATGTATAACCTCATAAAAGGAACACACAAAATTACTTATGTCCTATGAGTAAAAACCATGTAAAAATGCCTGCAGTTATAATAGTTCAAGAATGAAAGGGAAAGCAGAACATAAAAACAAAAAACCCAAAAATGATCATATTAGGGAGGTGGGATTATGAATGAACTCATTCTTTCCTTTAAATTTTCTCTTGACCAGGCATGGTGGCTCACACATCTAATCCCAGCACTTTGGGAGGCAGAGGTGGGCGAATCACTTGAGGCTAGGAGTTCGAAACCAGCCTGGCCAACATGGAGAAACCCTGTCTTTATTAAAAATACAAAAAATTAGCGGGACATAGTGGTGCACACCTATAATCCGAACTACTCGGGTGGCTGAGGCACAAGCCCGGGAGGCAAAGGTTGCAGTGACCTGAGATTGCACCACTGTACTTCAGCGTGGGCAACAGAGTGAGATTCTGTCTCAAAAACAATAAAATTAAATAAATAAATAAAATTTTCTCCTAATGTTGTTCTAATTAATAGACCAGATGCTCAAAAATCCTCTAGACTTCTAGCTCTGCCTTTTCTTTTATGCCCAAATTAAACGGCTTAATTATCTATCTCAATATTTTCCCTATGATTCTTTTTCTTTTGAAAGAGGGTCTCACTGTGTCACCTAAGCTGGAGTATAGTGGTGCAATCATAGCTCACCGCAACCTCCAACTTTTGGGGTCCTGCAATCCTCCTGTCTCAGCCTTCCAAGTAACTGGGATTACAGGCACTCGCCACCATGCCTGGCTAAAATTTTCCATATTTTTTTTTTGTAGAGATAGGATCTCATTATATTGCCCAGACTGGTCTTGAACTCTTGGGCTCAGGTGATCCTCCCACTTTGGCCCCCCAAACTGCTGAGATTACAGGCATGAACCACCATGCCTGGAGATTCCATCCCTATGTTTTCTTTTTTTCTTTTTAATTATAATTCTCAGTATGGATGCAGGAAGAGAGAACTTTATTCTCCTACCCTGTCCATTTGCCCACTTGCCTACGGCTGAAGTGTGTTCCCAGCACAGCTTCTGCCTAAGTACCAATCATTCTCTTCTCCTTCAACGTGAAGTCACGAGGAACTCAAGGCCACTAAGTCACTCTTACGTTGCTGACTCTTTGAAGAAAAAGAGGGAGCTTCCTGAGCAGCAGATAACACAAAAGAACTTGAACCTGAATGTAAGACACCATTGCTTTTTCACCTCACAGTGATGCCTGCTCTAGGGAATTTCTCCTTGATGGCTTTTTCCTCATTCTCTCCCATTCTCCAAGGCTGTCCCCACTCAAACCTTCACTTAGTCTGGGGATTCAGAGGTGCCTTTCCTAGAGGACATGGCACCAGAGCTAAATATCAAAGGCTGAGAAAGAGTTAGTCAGGTGAAAAGTCGAAAAAAAAAAAAAAAAAAAAAAGCCCCCCAAGGCAGAGGGAGGGGCAGAAGCAAGATCATTCAGAAAAGAACAGCATTACATGTTCAGGGAGTGACAAGTGAGTTACCATGGCTTGCTGGTGTGTTTCATGTCAAGATTGGTAGAGAGAAAGGGCCAAGGCTTTCCCATGATCATTCAATCGTAAGGTAACTTAACTGCAGTTTAGAGAATGAGCTAAGTGGGATAAGTTTGGACCAGGGTGGCTGGAAATACTGTGACAATCATCCAGGTGGGAGATGGTGAGAGTGGGGACTAGGGAAGAACAGGAATGGCAATGAGAGGTCAAGCCCTTTAGTTAAAGGTGGAGAGATAGGCCAGGCGTGGTGGCTCATACCTGTAGTCCCAGCACTTTGGGATGCCAGCGTGGGTGGTTCACTTGAGGTCAGGAATTTGAGACCAGTCTGGCCAACATGGTGAAACCCCGTCTCTACTAAAGTTACAAAAATTAGCCGGGCATGGTGACACACGCCTGTAATCCCAGCTACTCAGGAGGCTGAGGCAGGATAATTGCTTGAACCTGGGAGGTGGAGCTTGCAGTGTACCAAGATCGCACCACTGCACTCCAGCCTGGGCGACAGAGCAAGACTCTCCCTCAAAAAAAAAAAAAAAAAAAAAAAAAAAAGGGAAGAAAAAAGGTTTGAGGATGTGAGGATAAATGTACACAAAGACATCTTCTGCATCCTATATCCCCACTGAAGCGATGAGGATATGGTGGGTTAGATGAGATATTTGAAGAAGATACAGACAAACAGGAGCTAAGAGAATGGGGAAGAGTCAATAGCAGTTAAATTGGGCATGGTGGTGCATGGCTGTCATCCCAGCTACTCAGGAGGCTGAGGCAGGAGGATTGTTTGAGCCCGGAATTTTAAGACCAACCTGGGCAACATAGTGAGACTCCATCTCTAGGAAAAAAAAAAAATTTTTTTAAAGAAAAAAATAGCAATCAAATATTGGAAGCTGGAAAGCAGAAGGCTAAGCAGTAACTGACTTAGCAGGCATGAGAAAGCCAAATCCCAAACCAGCAGCAAAAACCCAAGAAGCAAAATGTTTGCACCTCAGAGCCTTCACGAAGCTCAGGAATCGGCAAAACAAGGTACTACTGGAAGTGGGAATGCAGAGGGTTGAAAAATAGGACAGTCTTGAAAGATCATTTCAGTTGATCTGAAGAAGCAGTCAGACCTCAATTCCCACTCCCTGGTTCATGCAGGTAGGACATTTACACTTCTATACTTTGTCAGAAATTAGAGATTGATTCTTGGTGAGGGTAAAAGAGAGGTTGTCTGAACCAGAGGACTCCAGACATAGTTGAGGTGGTACCAGTGCTGAAAGCAGTGAGGTAAAGTGAAAGTCTTGGCAGGGCAGAGTGGCACATGTCTGTGATTCCAGTGTTTTGGGCAGCCAAGGCAGGAGGATCGGTTGAAGCCAGCAGTTGGAAGCTGCAGTGAGCTATCATCTAACCACTGCACTCCTGCCTGGGTGATGGAGCAAGATCCTGTCTTCATTAAATAATGAATTAACTACTAATGATAAAATGATCTATCTTGTTTTTAAAAAAGGGAAAGTCTCCATGGTAAATGTAGGAAGCTCCAGTACTGCCCCCGGCTGGACTCTGAGAATGCTGGCAGTCAGGGTCCTACCACACAGGGAAGAGATTGGAAGTCTCCTCGCTATCAAGGTTGAAAAGACCCAGAGAAAAGACTCAAAGACACTGACACTGAAGGTCTGCTAGTGAAATGGCCCAGTTAGGCCACAGCATCGTGAGGCTCACAGTTGGCTTTCTTCACCACCAGCAGAATGAAAAATCACCTTTTTAGTTTCCAATTCTTAAATATAAACAGACTGCCAGGAATCACTAGATATTTGAGAAAAGCCTAAAACACGATGGACAGAAGAGGAACCAGCACCAAGGAAAATAGAGGAAAAAATAACTTGGAAGAAACAGACTATGCACAATATAAAAACCTGAAAATCCTCGTCATTAATCATTAGTAATACTCTCAGACCATTAAGAGCGGATGTATCACTGGCCTGTGCTTTCGGATCTGGAGATAATTCTTAGCATTGGCCGGGTGCGGTGGCTCACGCCTGTAATCCCAGCACTTCGGGAGGTCGAGGCGGGCAGATCACCTGAGGTCAGGAGTTCAAAACCAGCCTGACCAACATGGAGAAACCCTATCTCTACTAAAAAGCAAACAAACAAACAAACAAGAAAACACAAAAATTAACTGGGCGTGGTGGTGCACGCCTGTAGTCCCAGCTACTCGGGAGGCTGAGATGGGAGAATTGCTTGAACCCAGGAGGCAGAGGTTGTGGTGAGCCAAGATTGCACCATTGCACTCTAGCCTGGGCAACAAGAGCGAAATTCTGTCTCAAATAATAATAATAATAATAATAATAATAATAATAATAATAGTAATAAATTTAAAAAACAAAACAAAACAAAAAAACCACTTAGCATCAACTGTTTTAGTCCCAGCAGCACACAAGGGCCAGTGGTACTTCTGTGATCATTTAATTCATTGATTCAATTCAAGATCATTCAATTCATTGACTTAACCAATATTTACACACTAGGGACCCGGCAGTGACAAGGCAGATGGGGCTCATCATTTAGACTAACAATCCCTTTCCATCTTCTCACATGGAAGATGTGAGAGCATCTCACACCACAGAACATTTATCGTATCTTCCAAAACACCACGGCTGTAATCTCCCTCTGAAAAATGCATGTTGCATGTTCCATGTTAAAGGCTCTGAGAAATCCTGCAGTTGAAAATAATTATAAGTATATATAATTTCCAGTGCTTCCTTTTAAAAGCGTAAAACTTTTTTCCCCCGGCAGGATGCCTACTGACATCCTTAGAATACGATTTGAGAAGGACCAGCCTAGTGGAAAGAGAAGTTGAGGCCAACAGTGAGAGCACAGTAGAAAAGCATAAAGGCTTATGAGCCAGCTCCTTCTGCCTAGGCCGTGCCCATCAGTCAAGTTCCCGTGACTCAATGCCACCAGACTGTGCAGGCCTGAAGGCAGAATGTCAGAAGAGACCTCATGGCAAGCTGAAATGAGAGTGCCTGCAGGGAGAGTAAATGAAATGCTCTGAAGCATGGCAGACAGAGGCTGAGCTGGTGCAAGGGGTGAGCCCTCAGCATACCCGCCATTGAGGGAAAATCTTACAAAGAAGTACCAGAATCCGTGCTTCCAATAGGGAGTCTTTTTTGGAAATAACTGAAAATCCTCTTTGCTCCTGCTGCAACCCAGAGCTCAGGTCTGGCCCTGGCACGTCTCAGCTCTATGAGCTGTACAAGTTGACTACCTGCCCTTAGAATGCAGCATATCCAAAAATATTTTGTCAACTCCAAAGTGTGTGAATTATTGTTACCATCAATGCAAATGTGCTGGCCTGAAGTCCCACCCATTCCCTGTGGTGGGTGATCCCGAGGGTCAAGTGTCTGGAGATCCTGGTAAAACTAGAATTCAGTCTAAAGTTTTTCTTCCTGTATTTCTGCTTCATAACTAGGTTCTACTCTAGGACTGGGCACCTCTCTGAGCCCCCTATTCCTGGGAATCTTCCAAGCATGAACAACTGTCCCCATGCTAACCACCACTATTCAGGCTCAGCCATTTGCTCTCCTCTCTTGCCTTTCTAACCATTCTTTTTAAAAATTATTTTTATGACTTTTTATTTTTGTGGAGATGGGGTCTTGCTTTGTTGCCGCACTGTCGAACTCCTGGGTTCAAGGGATCCTCCTGCCTCAGCCTCCCAAAGTGCTGGAATTACAGTCTTGGAGCCACCACACCTGGCCTTTTCTAGTGATTCTTACTTCAACATGCTACACATCACTTCCAGACTGGCCTACCCTTTTTCCCATGAGTCTTTCTAATGTATAGTCTTTCATCCAGTACACAGGATGAAGCTCAATCCCCTTGAGCTAGTGTCTAAAGTCTTCCTAGGACAACCCCTTACTAACTCCTTGTGGAGAAGAGTTTAATGCACCAGGTCTGAGATTGCTACCCTTAGAAAGGCTTGCTTGCAAGGTTGGCCCTTGGCTGGCACCAGGAAACTTGAATTTGGGAAGGACTCCTGCCGTTCCCTATCTGAGAAGAAGTGCTCAATGTGCTTATACTGTGCAATTAGTCTGGTTCATGCTGAAAATCTGCTTTCCTTCCTGGAGTATGGAATTTCTATACTGCTAGGAAGTGGGTGCCTAGGTGACAAGCCCTCAATAAAAATCTTGAACATCGAGTCACTAATGAGACTGGTACTGGTAGACAACATTTCATAGGTGTTGTCATAATTTGCTGCTGGAGGAATTAAGTACATCCTGGTAACTTCCATGAGGACTCTTGGAAGCTTGTGTCTGGTTTCCTCCAGACTTTGCCCCATGCACACCCTTCCTTTGCTAATTTTGTTTTGCATGCTTTTGCTGGAATGGATCACAGCTGTGAGTATGACTGTTTTCTGAGTCTTGTGAATCCTTCTAGAAAGTCATCAATTCTAGAGATGGTCTTGGGGGCCCCTGACACACCACTTGGTTTTTTCTTTTTGCGCTCCTCTCCACAGTCTCTACCCACGTACTAATTGGTTCATTCCAAAACTCCTTGTGCATGCCTGGCCCTGTAGCTCACACAACCTCCCTGCCTGAAGTGCCCCAGCTCTCTCAGACCCAAAGCCTCCCTTCTTTCAGAGCTTTTATCAAGTCCTACCTCCACTACCGTTATGGTTTGAATGCTTGTCCCCTCCAAAAGTCATGTTAAAACGTAAATCCCATTATTGAGAGGTGGGGCCTTTTAGAGAGGATTGGGTCATAAAGGCTCTGGTCATATAAATGGATTAATAGATTAGTGGGTTCATGAATTAATAGGTTATCAGAGGAGAGGCACTAGTGGCAGAAGAAGGAGAAGGAGAAGAAGAAGGAGAAGAAGGAATTGAGCAAGCACACTCAGCCTCCTCATCATTTGATGCCCTGCATCTCCCTGTGGCTCTGCAAGGAGTCCCCCTGCAAGCATGAAGATCCTTACCAGATACAGTCCCTCAACCTTGAACTTCCCAGTCTTCACAACTGTAAGAAATAAATTAATAAATTCTTTTTCTTTATAAATTACTCAGTTTCAAGTATTCTGCTATAAGCAACAGAAAAAGGACTAAGACATCCACAACATCTTTCAGAATGGGCCAGCCTTGGGGGAGGCTTCCTCCTCTGAAGATCTTTTTATACTCTGTTCCATTCAGTTGGCATTTTATGTGCACTCTTCATCCACCTTCCTAGTTCAACTGCTAAGTCCTCCAGAGAGGAGAACAATATTCTGCTTCTTTAATTTCCCTGTGCAGGGTCCCCTGTTCATAGTAATTGCCCCGGGCACATATAAAGGCCCTAAATGGGTTCCAACTCTGTCTGACCAGTTCTGTTTTCACTAATTCAAGTATCCCACTCTCTGAACATGCTTTCTCAATCTCTGGTTTGTGGTTCATCTCCTGCTACCCACTCCAGGGCCCCTGCCTTTGATCCACCAGAGCCTCCAGCAAGGAGTAAGATAACTCCTCTGCTCCCTACCAGGCCCTCTACCATATCCTTTCTTTACTTTTTCCATCATCAGCTTACATCATTTGGTAGCTCACTTGACTCTCCTTATGGTGTATGCAGCTGGCTAAACTATAACTTGCTTTCTCTGTTTACACCTGGACATCTTGGTACAGCAAGGGAAGTCAAACCACAAAACCTATTGATTTTACCATAAATTGTGATCTCCAACCTCAGATGGCCCTAGTACCAGGCAAGGTCCCAGCAGGAAACAGATGACACACTTAGAAAGGGTAACTGAGGAAGGCTTAAGAAAGGGAAGAGTTGGGCATGGTAACTCATGTCTGTTATCCCAGGACTTTGAGAGGCTGAAGTGGGCAGGATCATTTGAGGCCAGGAGTTCGAGAACAGCCTGGGCAACATAAAGAGACCCTGTCTCTATTAAAAGAAAAAAGAAAGAAAAAAGGGAAGATTAACAAAAGTGTGGGTAGGGATAAGGAGACCCAGCGGGCTTCTACCTTTCATTCTGCAGGGGGAAGGAGGGACATTACCAGAACTTAGCAGCCTAGCAGGTAGCTGGGGCTATGATTTTCAGTTCAGTAAAGGAATGCAGCAACTGACAAACAGGAAACAATTACCCCAACCTGTCTCTCTGCTCAGCCCCATTATCCTGCAGGCACCTCCAGATGACCAAACTCAAGAACCCAACAGAGCTGGGAAGGAGCTTAAATGAAGAAGTGCATAAAAATCAGCTCCTGAACCAGAGCAGGATGGAGAAGAATGAAGGCTTGGGTTGGAGACCAGAAAATATCCAGCACAGGCACTCCAGACTAGCCTGATTTATGCCCTAAGTCACTCTTAGAGTTTTACTTTTGTTTTGTTTTGTTTTGTTTTGAGGCAGGCTCTTGCTCTGTTGCTTAGGCTAGAGTACAATGGCGTAATCTTGGCTTACTGTAGCCTTGATGTCCTGGACTCAAGCAATCGATCCTCCTGCCTCAACTTCCTGAGTAGCTAGGACTACAGCCCACTACCACACCTGGTTAATTTTTTTTTTTTTTTTTGATGGTACAGATGGGATCTCGCTATGCTGCCCAGACTTGTCGCAAATGCCTGGGCTTAAGCAATCCTCCTGCCTTGACCTCCCAAAGTGCTAGGATTACAAGTGTGAGCCACTGTGCCCAGCCACAGCAATTTCAAACCCTCTTCTACTTGCCTTTTTGATCTCACTCTGCAACCTTCCACTCTCGTCCTATGATCTCACATCCTTCCTCAGAAAGAAAGTGAAACCATCAGAGAGAAACTCCTTCAACTTCATACCCATAAAACCACTCATTCACTGTAAGAGTTAGAATTAAGTTTGGCTGTGAATAATAGACACCCAAATAATCATGGTCTAAACAGGATGGAAGTTCATTTCTTTTTTATGTAGCAATTGGCAATCTAAGGCTGGTGAGGTGGCTCTTCTCCAACAAGACAAGACCCAGGTTTCTTGGGTCTTGCCAGTCCTCTGTGTTGTGTGGTCATCTCATTGCCTGAATGGTTGCTTCAGCTCCAGCCATCATGTCTGTGTTACAGCCAAAGGGAGGGCGGAAGAGATGAAAAGTAGACAAGAGAACACCTGTCTTTCAGGGGGGCTTCTAGAAGTTGCTACAAACCACTTCTGCTTCATTTGTAGAACTTAGTCTCCTGGCCACCCCTACCTGCAAGGGGGTAAATGTCGTTGTTTATGCTGGTTGGGTATGTGCTAAGTTGAAAATCAAGATCCTAGCCCATGATGGTCCCAGCTACTTGGGAGCCCGAGGTGGGAGGATTGCTTGAGCCCAGGAATTTGAGGCTGCATTGAGCTATGCACCACTGCACTCCAGCCTGGACAGCAAAGCAAGATCCTGTTTCATAAAACAACAACAACAACAACAACAAAAACCCAAAACGAAACAGGATCGTAATACCATAGAAAAGGAGGAGAATGAATGGGAGGAGGAGGCAACCATCACTCTTTGACACACCCACCTTTATCCTTACTCCCAGTATTCCCCTCTCAGCTCTGCCCTTCCCTGTATGTTCAGATCATGGAACTGGTCAGACAAACGTATTTTGAGTCAAAAGATATTTTTCATTTCTCTTCTGACTTGACTTTTTCAGAAGCACTTCGACCATCTTCCTTTGAAAACCCGGTGCTAAGGCCGGGCGCGGTGGCTCAAGCCTGTAATCCCAGCACTTTGGGAGGCCGAGACGGGCGGATCAGGAGGTCAGGAGATCGAGACCATCCTGGCTAACACGGTGAAACCCCGTCTCTACTAAAAAAATACAAAAAACTAGCCGGGCCAGGTAGTCCCAGCTACTCAGGAGGCTGAG
The DNA here is from genome assembly GCF_002776525.5 of Piliocolobus tephrosceles. Classification (NCBI taxonomy): domain Eukaryota; kingdom Metazoa; phylum Chordata; class Mammalia; order Primates; family Cercopithecidae; genus Piliocolobus; species Piliocolobus tephrosceles. The sequence goes on along the minus strand of NC_045442.1, from coordinate 107,992,939 downwards.
GCAGGAGAATGCCATGAACCCGGGAGGCGGAGCTTGCAGTGAGCTGAGATCTGGCCACTGCACTCCAGCCTGGGCGACAGAGAGAGACTCTGTCTCAAAAAAAAAAAAAAAAAAAGAAAACCCGGTGCTGCCTTAGCTTCCTGACACCACGGGTGCTGCTCCTGGGTCCTCTCCTACCTCGCCGAATGCTCCCTCTCTGACCTGTTCACTTATCCTCTCCTTCTTGACCATTAAACGTGGGTGCTCCTTGAGGCTTGAGCCCAGCTCTCTTCTCTTCATACACTGTAGTATCTCTCTAGATTAGCAGTTCTCAAATTGCAGTCTAAGTACTCTGGGGGTTCCCCAAGGCTCTATCCAGAGGACCACAAAGTCCTCCCTTTTCCAACTCCACATCAACTTGAGGTCAGATTTTCTTCATGTGCTTCTATCAGGACAATGTATCACAACAGACTCAATGCATAAGTAGCTATAAGAATCCAGCTCTTTTCCATTAAGACAATTATGAAACTGATTTCCAAAACTGTAAAACAATACTATTCTTCTCACAATTTTTTTCTTTTTTCAGGCAGGGTCTCACTCTGTTGCCCAGGCTGGAGTACAGTGGAATGATTGTGGCTCACTGCAGCCTCAATCTCCCAGGCCCAAGCAGTCCTCCCACTTCAGCCTCCCAAGTAGCTGGGACCACAGGCGTGTACCCACCATGCCCGGCTAATTTTTGTGTGTGTGTACAGATGAGGTCTCGCTATGTTGTCCAGGCTGGTCTCAAACTCCTGGCGTCAAGTGATCCTCCTGCCTCGGCTTCCCAAAGTGCTGCAGTTATGCTGGGATTACAGACATGAGCCACCATGCCCAGCCACAAATATTTTGTTTTTTGGTTTGAAAAAGTAGTTATTTCCCATTAAAATCTTTATGTTATCTTAAGGTATAACAGGTTTATTATACATTAATATTAATTTTTTCAGTTTAAATTTCTAATATAGTAAATATGGACAGATATAACCCACATAAACAGAAGCTCTTTGGGGTCCCTGATGGTTTTTAAGAGTGTAAAGGGGTCTTGAAACTCAAAGTCTGAGAACGACTGCCCTGAATCACCTCTCCCACCGACATGACTCAGGCCTCTGTCTGAGTCTAGACTTGTAGATAGGTCCGCCTACAAATGTCTCTTTCTAAATGACTCAAAAGCACAACAAGCTTAACACATGCAAATTCATGACTTTCTCTTTGAAATATTGTTCTTTCCTGGGCTTCCCTATCATGAATGGTCCTGTGACCTACCAGCTATGCAAGTGGACATCTAGAGGTTATTTTGATCTCTGTCTCCCATACCCACCATTTCCAGTTCCAATCTGGTAGGAAAGTGGCCCAAGTTAGCAGTGAAAATCCTGCATGGTCCTGGGAAGTCAGGCCTCACCCTCTTCTCCAGCCTCACCTGTATCACTTTCCTCTTCACTCTTAGCACCCCAATCACACAGCTGCCATTTGTTTTATCCAATAAACTGTGTTCTCTCTCACCCCAGGACCTTTGCACAAGCTATTGGCCCTGTTTGGGACCATTCTCCACCCCATACTCACCCCACCCCATATACCTTGTTAACTTTACCGAGAAAAATATTTCTCTTTCATCTCTGACCAGATAGAATACCCCCTATAAATATACTCTTGCCCTATCTCCTCTTTTTAACAGTTAAGTCAGTTTTAATTCTACATGCATTTGTGTGGTTACTTGATGTATTACTAAGTTTGGGCTGCCATAACAAAATACTACAGATGGTGTTGGAGGGCAGCTTAAACAACAACAGAAGTTAATTTTCTCATAGTTCTGGAAAGATCAAGATCAAGGTGCCATGAGGGTTGATATCTGGTGAGGCCTCTCTTCCTGGTTTGCAGACAGTTGCCTTTTTGCTGTGTCCTTACACAGCCTTTCCTCTGTGTACAGGTGGAGGGAGATAGAAGGAGAGAGAGAGAGAGAGAGAAGTATCAATCTCTATTAATCTCTGGTGTCTCTTACTCTTCTCTTCTTTTTTTTTTTTTTTTTGAGACAGGGTCTTGCTTTGTCACCTAAGCTGGAGCACAGTGGCGTGATCACAGCTCACTGCTGCCGGAACTCCTAGGCTCAAACAATCCTCCCACCACAGCCCACCAAGTAGCTGGAACTACAAGAACGTGCCACCACACCCAGCTAATGTTTTTAAATTTTTTTTTTGTAGAGACAAGGGTTTCACTGTGTTGCCCAGGCTGGTCTTGAACTCCTGAGGTCAAGTGATCCTCCCACCTCAGCCTTTCAAAGTGCTGGGATTACCAGGCATGAGCCACTGCATTTGGCTTCTTCCTCTTCTTATAAGGTCACCAGCCCTATCCCATTAGATTAGATTAGGTCACCCTTGTGACCTCTTCTAATTTTTTTTTTTTTTTGAGACAGAGTCATGCTCTGTTGCCCAGGCTGGAGTGCAGTGGTGCAATCTCAGCTCACTGCAACCTCTGCCTCCCTGGTTCAAGCGATTCTCTTGTCTCAGCCTCCAGAGTAGCTGGGATTACAGGTGCCCACCACCACGCCCAGCTAATTTTTGTATTTTTAGTAGAGACAGGCTTTCACCATGTTGGCCAGGCTGGTCTCAAACTCCTGACCTCAGATGATCTGCCTGCCTCGGCCTCCCAAAGTACTGGGATTACAGACGTGAACCTCTGCACCCGGCCAACCTCCTTTAATCTTAATGACTTCCCTAGAGGCCCTATCTCCAAATATAGCCATATTGGAGGTTAGAACATCAACATATGAATCTGGGGGGACACAACAGTCCTTAACACTTTGCTTGATAACTTTCTTATCCACAGCCCTGTAGGGGAAAGGTCTATTTTTAGTTTTGTTCGCCTTGCATTCCCAGCACCTGCCTAGAGTAAACATTCAATATGTTTTTGTTGAATGAATGAGTAATGACTATTAATAGTTATTGAGCACATGAGATTTCACAGGCATTGTGCTTATGTGCCATGTTGCAGGTATTGTTCTCAGTGCTTTATGTATTAATATATCATTTAATACTCAAAACAAACTTACGAGAGCGATAGCATTATTATCCTGTTACATTAATGAGAAAGCCTAGACACAGCGAGGTTATATGATTGTCCAAGTTCACACAGCTTATAAGTGGAAGAACTGGGATTTAATTAATCCCTCTGTGCCTAGAACTCATGCTCTTAATCTGTATGCATGGTATTTTGAATAGATGAATTAGTGAACCAAAATGCATTAAAATGATTGAAAACGAATAAAAATTCATTACATTATTAATTGCATAAAAACTATATTGTCTACCTACTATTTGCAAGGCACTTTTCTAGGCATTTGGAATAACATGCAGATGAAACAATTTTCTTCACTCTTACAGCATGTATTGGTGTGTGCGTGTGCACATAAACAATTAACAGATTAATATGTAATATATCAGGTGGTGGTAAGTGCCGTGGAGAAGAATGAAGCAAGGGAGGGAAATGAAGAATGCAGGGAGTTGCTGCTGTTTCAGCAAGTGTGGTCAGAGGCCACTCAAGAAAAGGATTTCTAACAGCTCAGAACAAAGTCACACAGAAGATATGTAGATAACGTAAGAAATGTTTTCTCTTTAATTAGTGACTCAATTAAAAGGACATGAGCTGATAAAATGCAACAGCAAGCATTTACTAAAGCCTTTTCCAAGCTCAGGCCTAGAGAAAAACACCAGGATGTTCTGGGAGGTCATTCTACAAAATATGGTGATGGTTTGTTGTAAACTCAGGTAAGTGAGCTAAGTGAGCCCTGAAGCAGTCATCCTGCCCAACACTGCTGCCCCGTCCCCACTCTGCTTCTGGCTGGTTTGCTAAGGTTACCCCCGTTACATGGCCCTGAGCAAGCTCCTCATCTCTCCAATGTGCAGGGTTACTTAGCAAAATGCTGGGAGCAGCACTAACCAGAAAAATCTAATATCAGCTCCCCCAAAATCAAATACAAGGTCTGTGCAATCCACAGATCAACTCAAGGGTGACCCAGTAACTTTGCAAGGAAAATGTGCTTTTTATAGCATGTGGGTCAGACTCATTGAGTGGAGCTTTGCATTAAGGATTCATGCATTTCCCCCAGATTTTCTATTGCCCAGGTGGTAAGTTAGGCGTTTAGATAATCTAGTTCAATGTTGTCTAAGAGGAAGGTTTTGCGAACACAATACCTAATCCTTGTTACTAAATCTTTGTGAGAAACCCGGCTGAGAAAGAGCCACAGAACAAAGTTTTGGTTCTGTGTTTTGATTCCTAAAAGCAAGGAGTTATCTTTTAAGAAAAAAATAATAAATCAAGTAGGTGTTGAGTGACATCTACCATCACTAGACTTTCTAAATAAGAATGAAATTCACATATGGAGGCTGTAGATCTCTTTGCTATCATTGTGTCTGTCCATGCCTTGCCTTTTTGTGTTTTCTTTTTCATTCTCTTTCCTTTGATAAGTCACTCAATAACCATACACAAACTAGCAAAACCACATCCAGGACAGCTGGTTAACTGATATACCTTGAGGTTTTTAAAAACAAAACAGCTGAACACTTCCTCAGTGCCAAAAGAGAGGAAGTAGAGATTTTCCAGGACCCATTTAATCAGAATGATTTCCTGACTGGGGAGGTAAATTATCTATTCAGTCTTTCCCCTGTTGATCTGCTCAAAGACTATCAAAATATAGATTATATCTCAGAAAAATTAATGCAAATATAAAAGACTATTAAACTAACATTTAATTTGCAAAGCAACAGTAGTTTCTGTAAGCCACTGCCTCTGAAAGGTCGTTTTTATCTCTCTGTTCCCCTGTCTTTGAGGCAATACTGTTCACAACTCTTTTAATGTTTGGATGAAGTCCAAGATGTTGCTGTTAGTATTGCTGAAGGTTAATTCTCAAACTCCATGGTTTGATTTGAGAAGGAAATGGTCAAGACTTCCTCTCTCTCAGACTGGGTTTGGTTACTGGAACATTTACAACACTTTGAGCAGCAGGTAACTGAACACCAAAATTAAACAATGCATAAATGTATTAGACTGCGAGCCTGGGAGTCTAGAGATAAGACAAAATGTTCTCTGGAGGACTGGCTCAATTCAGAGGTTTTAACTCCACGTCCCTCCAACTCTCTGGACTCATCCTCAAGGCCTAGAGCAAGCTGTCTGCAGCCATTCCAGGCCTCAGTTATATCAATGTCCAGAGGGAGAGAGGGGCTCCCCTCCAAAAGTTCTCTCAAGAGTGTAGGGGAAGGGCCGGGCACAGTGGCTCATGCCTGTAATCCCAGCACTTTGGGAGGCTGAGGTGGGCGGATCATCTGAGGTCGGGAGTTCAAGACCAGCCTGACCAACACGGAGAAACCCCCTCTCTACTAAAAATACAAAAAAAATTAGCTGGGAGACATGGTACATTCCCGTAATCCCAGCTACTTGGGAGATTGAGGTAGGAGAATCGCTTGAACCCGGGAGGCAGAGGTTGCGGTGAACCGAGATCGCGCCATTGCACTCCAGCCTGGGCAACAAGAGCAAAACTCCATCTCAAAAAAAAAAAAAAAAGATTGTAGGGGAAAAAACTAATACCCTTTCCTCATCCATCACAAGGGTCATGGCAGATACCCCTAAAACAAGAGACAGATTAACAAGAGAAAAGCATCACAAATTTATTTAACCAAGGTTTACATGACAGGGGAGCCTTCCAAAATGAAGGCCTGAAGACCCAGGGAAGACTGTACTTTTGTGCTGAGTCTGATGGAAGAAGTGAACAGTTGCAGAGAAACAGGAAAGGGGTGTGATGTAATGGTAATAAACTTGTAGTGGTGGGAACTTAGCGAGGCCTGCTTGTTCACATTCCTTTCTGTGTTTCTAATAATATAAGACATTCCCCTTTTCCACTATGTGCAGGACACAGGTCACATAAGGATCTTCAGGGTGCAGGGGGGACGGGGGAGGTAGGAGGTCAGTGAATGACCTTCCTAGGGTTTATGGCTTGCCTTGGGCAGATAAATTCTAGTTTCTATAACTCACCTTGGGAGAGAAAGGGGAGAGGGAGAAAAGAGGGTGGGAGAAGGACAAAGAGACCTTGCTTTGGGGTCAAGTTCTCCCAGTCTCCTTCAGTTCAAACTAGTCAGCATGCCAAGGTGTCATAATTTGGGATGCTGTGTTCTGACCCCCAATAAGAACATGAACGTACAACTCACAGAATTTAGGGAAATATTTACACATCGTATATTTAATCGAAGTCTGGTATCCAGAATATATAAAAAACACTTACAAAACTCAACGATTAAAAGGCAAATAGCCCAATTTAAAGGCAAAAAAAACCAGGTGTGGTGGCTCATGTCTGTAATCCCAGCACTTTGGTAGGCTGATATGGGAGGATTGTTTGAAGCCAGGAGTTCAAGAACAGCCTGAGGGACATAGTGAGACCCTGTCTCTACAAAAAAGTTAGGCAGGCATGGTGGTACATATCTGTAGTCCCAGCTACTCAGGAGGCTAAGCCTGGGGAAGTCAAGGCTGCAGTTAGCTGGGTTTGAGCCACCACACTCCAGCATGGGTGACAGAGCAAGACACTGTCTCAAAATAAATAAGTAAATAAAAATAAAACATTTAAATTGTTTAAATTAAATTGTTTTAAAAAATGAAACAGAATTGGAATAGGTATTTCTCCAAAGAAGACATACAAATGGCCAACAGCACATAAAGAGATATTCAGCCCCATTAGTCATTAGGCAAATGCAAATTAAAACCATAATGAGACACCACTTCACACATGCTAGGACAGTGATACTCAAAAAAGACAAGCAATGACAAGTGTTGACGAGGATGCAGAGAAATTAGAACCGTTGTATGCTGCTGGTGGGAATATAAAATGGTGCAGTCCCTTGGGAAAAACAGTCTGGCAGTTTCTCAAAGAGTTAAGTATTTTTTTCTTTCCTTTTCCTTTCTTTTCTTTTCTTCTTCTTCTTCTTTTTTTTTTTTTTTTTTTTTGAGGTAGCGTCTTGCTCTGTCACCCAGGTGACAGGTTGGAGTGCAGTGGTATGATCTCAGCTCACTCTAACCTTCGCCTCCTGGAATTAGGTGATTCTTGTGCCTCAGCCATCCAAGTAGCTGGGATTACAAGTGTTTACCACCATGCCCAGCTGATTTTTGTACTTTTAGTAGAGACAGGATTTTGCCATGCTGGCCAGGCTGGTCTTGAACTCTTGGCCTCAAGTGATCCACCAGCCTCAGCCTCCCAAAATGCTGGGATTACAGGCATGAGTCACAGTGCTTGGCCTTCAAAGAGTTAAATATACATATTTATCAAATGTTCCAGCAATTTCACATCCAATTACCTACCCAGGAGAATTGAAAACACGTGTACACACAAAAACTTAGACACAAAGTTCATAGCAGCATAATAGCCAAAAAGTGAAAACGACCCCAGTATCCATCAACTAATGAATGGATAAACAAAATACAATGTATTTTACATTACAAAATACAATGTAAAATACAATGGAATATTATTTCACTGTGAAAATGAATGAAATATTAAAATATTCTACAAGATGAATGAGCCTTGGACACATAATACTAAACAAAAGAAGCCAGACAGAAAAAATTATATGATTTCATTTACGTAAAACATCCAGAATAGGCAAATTCATTGAGAGAAAAAGAAAACATTCATTTATGGTTGCCAGGGGCTACATGGAGGGAGCATGGGTATGAGGTTTCTTTTGAGAGGGTGAAATGTTCTGAAATTAGATAGTAGTGATAGTTGCACAATTTTGTGAATATGCTAAAACCACTGAAATTTATCCATCCTCAGGGTGCATATTATGATGTGTCAATTATATTTCAATTTAAACAAAAAAAGGAGCATGGCCGGGCGCGGTGGCTCACGCCTGTAATCCCAGCACTTTGGGAGTCCGAGGCGGGCGGATCACAAGGTCAGGAGATGGAGACCATGGTGAAACCCCGTCTCTACTGAAAATACAAAAAATTAGCTGGGCGCGGTGGCGGGCGCCTGTAGTCCCAGCTACTCAGGAGGCTGAGGCAGGAGAATGGCGTGAACCCGGGAGGCGGAGCTTGCAGTGAGCCGAGATCGCGCCACTGCACTCCAGGCTGGGCGACAGAGGGAGATTCCGTCTCAAAAAAAAAAAAAAAAAAAAAAAAAAAAAAAAGGAGCA
>NC_045442.1:107935235-107984656 GCF_002776525.5 Piliocolobus tephrosceles | reverse complement strand
GTGAACCAAGACCAGTGGCTGGGGATGCCCTTTGTCCAGTGAGTTTGGCTTGTGGGTCCTTAAGGGTATTAGCCTGTTCTGGCACTGCTATGAAGATATATCTGAGATGGGGTAATTCATAAAGAAAAGAGGTTTAATTGACCCATGGTTCCACAGTCTACACAGGAAGCATGATGCTGGCACCTGCTTGACTTCTGGGGAGGGCTCAGGAAGCTTATGATCATGGCAGAAGGTGATGGGGGAGCAGGCATGTCACATTGCTCGAGTGGGAGCAAGAGAGAGGGAGGAGGGAGATGCTACACATTTTTTTTTTTTTTTTTTTTTTTTGAGACAGAGTCTTGCTCTCTCGCCCAGACTGGAGTGCAGTGGTGTGATCTCCGCTCACTGCAAGCTCCACCTCCTGGGTTCAAGTGATTCTCCTACCTCAGCCTCCCAAGTAGCTGGGACAACAGGCGAGTGCCACCACACCTGGTTAATTTTTTGTATTTTTAGTACAGACAGGGTTTCACCATGTTAGCTAGGATGGTCTCGATCTCCTGACCTTGTGATCCGCCTGCCTCGGCCTCCCAAAGTGCTGGGATTACAGGTGTGAGCCACCACGCCCAGCCGAGGTGATACAAATTTTTAAACAACCAGATCTTCTGAGAACTCTATCACAAGAACAGCACCAAATGGATGATGCTAAACCATTCATGAAGGATCAACCCTCATGATCCAATCACCTCCCACCAGGCTCCACCTCCAACACTGGAGACTCTAATTGCATGTGAGATTTGGGTGGGGACACAGATCCAAACCATTATCACTGAGTGACTTAGATTCTTCAGGGCCCAGCCCTAGAGCTGAGATCAACTCTCTCACCATATGACTGCTGCCCAAAGATGAGAGGTGCGTGGGCAAACAATCACAATTTCTATTCTCATGCTTCTCTTCTCCTTTTTTTTTTTTTCCTGGAAATGGAGTCTCACTCTCGCCCAGGCTGGAGAGCAGTGGTGTGATCTTGGCTCACTGTAGCCTCTGCCTCCCAGGTTCAAGCGATTCTCCCACCTCAGCCTCCCAAGAAGCTGGGACTACAGGTTCATGCCACCATGCCTGGCTAATTTTTGTAGTATTAGTAGAGATGGGATTTCACCATATTGGCAAGGCTGGTCTCGAATTCCTGACCTCAAGTGATTCATCCACCTTGGCCTCACCAAGTATAGGGATTATAGGTGTGAGCCACCCCACCCAGCCACTCCTCTTCTCCTGATATCCCATAGTTTGGGCATGTCTTTGTGCCTACTCTTAAAGCCATCCTCACAGGTTAACAAGAATTCTGGACAGAAATACAATTATAATTAAGCATTAATCAGGCTGCACTTTGATCCACTTCCTTCCTGGTCATATAACACTAGATACTGACTATTTGCATCTCCATGTTCCTATAGATAGAATTTCCAATGTTAGATAGTGTCTCTTATGTTAGAATTGTAAGGCTTTTGTCTAAGAATTGCTTAAGCATAGCCAGGCATGGTGATGCATGCCTAGTAGTCTCAGCTACTTAGGAGGCTGAGGTGGGAGGATCACTTAATCCTGGGAGGTCAAGCTGCAATGAGCAGAGTGTGCCACTGCACTTCAGCCTGGGAGACAGAAAGAAAGAAAAAGAGAGAGCGAGACAGAGAGAGTGAGAGAGTGAGAGCGAGAGTGAGAGAGAGAAAGAAATTGCTTAAGCAGATCCTGAATTCCAGCAGAATTGCTGACATCAACCAGTTTAAAGACCCCCACAGAGGAACCAAACAAGCATGAGAATACAGCTTCTTCATCTCCCTATCCCACGACTTCACCCTGTACTCTAGCAACAGTCAACAATCTCCACACTTCAGCCCACTCCAAACCCCTTGAAAACCCTACCCCCAAACTCCTTGGGGAGATACGTTTGAGGTTTCCTCCTGTCTCCTCATTTGGCAGCCCTACAATGAAACCTCTTTCTCTGATGCAATCTGGTGTCTCAGCACATTGCTTTGCACATTGGGCAACTGACCCGTTATGTTACAGTTTTAACCTACTATAATGTATTACAATTATGTCTCCTTCTGTTGCTAAATCACATACTCTTTGAAAGCAAGGGCTTCTAGGTAGCCCTAACAGTTAGTACAGTGCTTAACCATGCAGGGTAATTGTGATCACCTGACAGGTTCTTCCTGCCTGCTGCACAGACAAAAATCAATCCACGGAGCCCACAGTACTGCAGTAGAGAAAGAATTTAATTGATGTGAGGCCAACCCATGCAGGAGAACTGGAGTTATCACCCAAACGAGTCTCCCCAAGTGCTTGGAGGTTTGGGTTTTTGTAGACGATTTGGTGGGAAGGGGCTGGGGAATGGGTGATGATGCTGACTGGTTGGGCTGAGTCTACCTCTGAGTCAGGTCACAGGATCCACTGAATCATGAGTCACAACCCCAGGTGGAGTCAGTGTGAAAGATAGCTCAAAAATACCAACCCTAGCTTCTATGACAGTGACATTATCTATAGGAGCAATTGGGAAAGTCATCACTCTTGTGACCTCTAGCCCCATGACCCCTGAGCAGTAAGGGATTATAGAAATTATGCCTATCCGGAGGCCAGTTTTGGTGGCTCGTGCCTGTAATCCCAGCACTTTGGAAGGCCAAGGCAGGTAGATCACCTGAGGTCAGGAGTTCAAGACAAGCTTGGTCCACATGGTGAAACCCCATCTTTACTGAAAATACAAAAATTAGCTGGGCATGGTGGCATGTGCCTGTAGTTCCAGCTACTCGGGAGGCTGAGACAGGAGAATCACTTGAACCCTGGAGGCAGAGGTTGCAGTGAGCTGAGATCACGCCACCTTACAACAGTCTGGGTGACAGAGTGAGACTCTATGTCAAAATAAACAAACAAATAAATAAAACCATGCCTATCTTATTGGAATGCAGGCCCCTCTCATAATCCTAACATCATGGCCTTTCATTAGTTTTACAAAGACGACTTAGTTTTGGAAAGGGCTATTATCATCTTCGCTTTAACATTAAACCATAAACTAGACTCCTCCCAAAGTTAGTTTGGCCTACACAGGAATGGCCAAGGACAGCTGGGAAGCCAGAAGCAAGATGGAGTCAACTATGTCAGATTTCTTACTGTCTGTGACATTGCGATATATATTGGATTTCTTCTATGGTTCCTGGCTCATAACTTCTGTGGCCTCTGTTACAGCCTTCCGTTAGAATGTTGGGTGTGTTAGGCCTCAGAGGCAGGTCTCTGACCTTCTCCTGCCCTCCTTTCACTCTAATGTGTCATGTCCACCCCCACAACCATCACTACCCCCTTCACCTGCCTTTCTAATTGTTTGTCTTAAGATCCTCCCCCATGCTATGCCCTGGGGGAAGGAATGCTGATGTCGTGAAGCTTCCATAAAAACCCAAGAGGACAGGGTTCGTTGAGCTTCCGGATAGCTGAACAGTGGAGATTTCTGGAGACTGGCACCCAGGGAGGGCATGGAAGCTCTGCACTCCTTCCCCCTGACTTTTCCCTACACATGTCTTCATCTGCATCCTTTGCAATATCCTTTATGGTAAATCAGTAAACGTAGATAAGTGTTTCTCGAGTTGTATGAGCTGCTCCCTCCAATGAATTATACCCAAAGACGGGGTTGTGGGAACCCCAATTTGAAGCTGGTTTGTCAGAAGTTCCAGAGGCCTGGACTTGTGACTGGTGTGTGTGGAAGGGCAGTCTTGGGAACTGAGCCCATCTGTGGGATCTGATGCTATCTCCAGGTAGATAATATCAGAACTGAACTAGAGGACACGCAGCTCATGTCCACGGCTTGGTGTGTGGGGAATGCCCCTCCAACATTTGGTCACAGAAGTCTTCCCCTGTGTTGGTGATTATTGTCATGTGAAAGCAGAGGAAAACACAGTTTGGGGAGAGTGTTTCCCTACACACTGTCATAATTTTGCAAAAGCAGTTTTATAATCACTAAATGCTTATTGAGTAAATGACTGATGTGAAACTTGTAAATGTGACTTATTCTGGCTCAGGGTCGAAATCCCCAGTATTAGCAGTTAGTATGACATCACAGCTTCTGATACATCCTCTTTAATGCCACACCTCCAATAGGGATAATATTGAATCACTCACAGCTTTGTGGGCGTTTGCTTTTTCAGTTCCTCTCAGACCCAAGGGATGGAGCTGGGTTTCCCAGAAGCAAAACAACTGAAGAGGAACTTGTCTACTTGACCTTTTAGTTTGAGGCAGGCTCATATGACAAGCTCATGCCACAAAATAGGAATTTCCAACTATATAAGAAATACCAATGCTTTATCCAACTTGTTACATGAACACACACCCTTCCCCCACAAACACACAAATACACACACACACACACACACATACACACACAGTGTCACATATGCAGCATACACAGAAATGGCTCTCCTCAATTTCTGAAAGGGGCAAAAGGCATTTGGCCTTCAGAAGGGAATACAAAGGGGAAATCAAGTCTTATTAATTTAAAACAGTTTTTGAGATGGCAAATAAGTATTGACGGGGTAGAGAGAATGTATCTATTGTTCGAATCCCCGGGGCCTCTGGTAAGAAGCTTTTAATAAGATTTATAAAGATCCCCTAAGCTCTAATGACTTACTATTGTAGGATTTCGCCACAGAATAGTTTGTTTTAGAAAGCATTTAAAGAGCGGCCACAGAAAATAATCTCAAGCTTCAGTTCTTGAGCTAAACAACTTTGATAGTTTATAATTGATTTGGAAGAGTAAGTATACCAGCAGCTCTGAAGTTTGTGGATACAGTAAGCTCACTAAGTAGAGAATTAGCTAATTAATGAAGGCGAAAAAATTCAAGGACACATTTGTGGGCAGAAAAGCAGCACAGGAGCTTTAATTAAGGACAAATGTTAAATAATGCAATTAAAGAAAAACGATACAACCTAAGTCTGTAAACTGACGAAGTTTGAGCTATCAAATATAACCTAAAAGAAGGATTACACATTACCATGGGGACCTATATATAGAGATGAAAAATATATTCTATAGAAATATACACCAATCTGACTGTTTATATCATATGGCTTATAACATTGAAAAACTAGAAACCCAAATGTTTTCTTACCTTCTTTTTCTTTTTCTTTGTTTTTCTTTTTTTCTTTTTGTTTTTTGAGATAGAGTTTTGCTCTCGCTGCCCAGGCTGGAGTGCAATGGTGTGATCTTGGCTCACTGCAGCCCCCACTTTCTGGGTTCAAGCGATTCTCCTGCCTCAGCCTCCCAAGTAGGTGGGATTACAGACATGTGCCACCATGCCTGGATGGTTTTTTCGTTTTCTTTTTTTTTTTTTTTTCAGTAGAGACGAAGTTTCACCATGTTGGTCAGGCCGCTCTCAAACTCCTGACCTCAAGTGATCCACCTGCCTCAGCCTCCCAAAGTGCTGGGATTACAGGCGTTAGCCACTGCACCCAACCCCAAATGTTTTCAAAATTGAATTTCCTTAGTAAATTGTTGTATACTTATGCCATGACATAATATACAGGCATTAAAATGATTCTGTAACAATGAAAAAATATTTATAGCATATAGTGAAACTAAATGAGGCTACCATGTATCACATATATTTATTCCCAGTTTTGGAAAAAGGAAAATAAAAACACATGTGTGCATAGGAAAGAAAAAAAGATTGGGAAGAGATACATCAAACTTTAGCAATGGGCTGAGCATGGAGGCTCACACTTGTAATCTCAACACTTTGGGAGGCCAAGGTGGGAGAAGTACTTGAGCCTGGGAGTTTGTGACCAGCCTGGGCAACATAGGGAGATCCCACCTCTACTTCAAAACAAAACAAAAAGGCATCAATGGTCATTTCCCGAATTATGAGTGATTTTGTTTCTTGCCAAGTTTTCAATTAAAAAGTTTATACTTGGCATGTACTTTTTACTATAAAAAGAATAAAGACCTTTATATCTGGGGGAGGAATAAAAATGGCAAATACATGAATAGCACTTAGTACTATCAGACAAGATTCTAAATGCTCCATATAGTGACTCTTTTAATCCTTACAACCTTATGTGGTAAGGACTTTTATTAGGTGTGGTTTTTGCAATCACTTTTGCACCAACCTAATAGTATTCCCACTTTACATATGAGGAAACTGAAGCAGGCAGGTGTGTAAGCAAATGGTGGAAATGAGATTCAAATCCAGACAGCCTGGCACCAGCAACTGAGCTCTTGGTTTTTGTAACTCTTGAAAGATGAAAAAGGGTGCAGCTTCCGTGCAAAAGTCAAGTAAATGGAATAGCACAGAGGATAGCTAGTTTGACTCTGCACCTGGCCCAGGATAGTGTGCTCCCACATTCACAGCCCTTGGTGGAGGGGAAAAAAAGTAAAGCTGGAGAAGTTATAGGAAGGGGTCATGACAAAGCATTCAAGTTATCAGAAGGGCTTTCCATTTAAACACAGACTAACATGATTCAGACCCTTCAATCTGGAAAAACAAAAGTCACTGAGTGAATGTTATTAAATTCGTTAAGATCCTTGCGTGAAAGCTACAAAACCAGCTCACTCTTGGACTTGTTACAATAGAGGTGTGTCCCATGTTACTAATGAGAAGAAATGGGTGTGGGAACCATCACATCTCTTTTCCTAGTTTGCACCCTGAGTGGCATCATGGAAGCATGACTTGCCAGGCGCACATGGCTCCAGGCTTGCTAGGGCACCATGCTTGGTTTAATGCTCCATGGCCTTCATAATTATACTTTTCACCTTGTATTTTCTAAGTGAACTCTGCTGGGTCCATGGAATGTGTGTGTGAAGCAGAGGAGATACACAAAATATGTATGTCTACCATGGTCTCCAGTTCACCCTAGCTCACATGTTGTGTTTGTGCAGCTCCATGAGCACAGAATTTTGACAAAGCCACCATGGATGGGAGTTAAACAAGACTCAAAGCATGTTATGTCTGGTAGTCAGTAAGCAAAGGTGCTGACAACCTTGGTGGACCACACTTTCCTAGGACCAGAACTTGTTTCCAATGCAGTTCAGACAATGGCCATGGCATTGACAGGGTTCAGAGCATGCTGCCCCAAAATATGCCACTTTCACATAGTGACTATTTTGAGTTAAAGGCACTTGAAAAACAGCAGATGCAAGAAAGGCATGCTGACCTTCTCTTTTTCTTCCTGAAAGCAGTAACCAAAATTCCCATGTAAAAGATGTCCTCTGTACACCAGGAGGAACATATCACCAGAGTTAGGGAGTTGAGGTCCAGAGGAGTAAGTTCAAATACACCTTGTTAAACAACGCCTTGTTTTCCTAGCCACTTTTCAACAATTAACTGCCCTAGCCCAGACCCCTTTGTCTTGTCACATTTCACAAATTACTCCTCTAGGTCCAATCTAGTATATAAGCTTTTGCTCCTAATTTCTTCTTTGGGTCTTCGTTTTTATTGTGGGAGCTCCTGTGAAAATGTTACCACATTAAATCTGTATACTTTTCTCCTGTTAGTCTGTCTTATGTCAGTTTAATTCTTAGGACTAGCTGGGTAATAGGAAAAAGAGAAATTGTAGCTCCCCTACAGCATTCTAAGAAATATGGATAACCAACGAATTCCATTATATCCTTTCTTGTATTATTTCAACAATGAGGACATTACAGGAAAGGGGAAGGTGGGGCAACCCATAGTTCCTTTTCCTTTTAGTCTTTCCTTACTAATCAGTAAAGTGAAGATAGAATATTGATAGAATGTGCACATATAAAGAAGTGAAACAAAAACCTTTGAGTTAGTTTTATGCAGTGTTTACACTGTTCTGATAAGAACAAAATATATCTGCATGTAGGAGTTATAAAGATGAATTGTATAATTTCAGTGATTCTACATGTAAGTTAATGTTCTCCTATTTTCCTTGAAAACAGGTGTTACATTATGGTATGTGAATTTATCTCAATTTTAACAAAAAGAAAAATAGGTAGTACAGATGACCAAGAAACAAGGGTTGAGGGAAGGGCTTTTCTGTTACTCATTTATCAAAACAAAATTTATTGTTGTTATTTTTTATTTTTTATAAAAGGGTGGCTGCTCCATAGCAGAGCAGGACTACCCCATAGGCAGAGTAGCCATTTTTATTTTGTTTTATTTTATTTTATTTATTTATTTAAGATGGCGTTTCACTCTTGTTGTCCAGCCTGGAGTACAATGGCATGATCTTGGCTCACTGCAACCTCCGCCTCCCGGGTTCATGCAATTCTTCTGCCTCAGCCTCCCGACTAGCTGGGACTATAGGTGCATAGTCCACACCTCGCTATTTTTTGTATTTTTAGTAGAGACGAGGTTTCACTGTGTTAGCCAGGACGGTCTCGATCTCCTGACCTCGTGATCCACCTGCCTCAGCCTCCCAAAGTGCTGGGATTACAGGCGTGAGCCACCACGCCTGGCTGCTATTTTTATTTTTTAAAATCTAATTATAAGAATAATGATTGCTCACTGTAGAACTTTTAGAAAACATAGGGCAGTAGTAAATGAGAACTTATAAAAGCAGTAACTTACTTGGTAATTACGGACTTTAGGATTTGTTTTAGAGCTAAAAACAAAGAAGAAGAAAAGATAACATGTCATAAAATGGACAAAAAGGTATCTTTAATGCCTGATGGCTCCATAAAATCAATTCAAATGTACCCCTGGAAGAAAGAAGAAAGATTGACTTTGCACAAGACAAATGGTAAAAAGTATACTAATAATTTTAAATTAATTTTTTTTTTTAGGCCAGGCACAGTGGCTCACGCCAGTAATCCCAGCACTTTCCGAGGCCGAGGCAGAAGGATCGCTTGAGAACTGTAGTTCGAGACCATCCTGGGTGATACAGCAAGACCCTATTTCTACTAAAAAAAAAAAATCAAAAATCAAATTTCAATTTTTCTTTATCTGGAATGGCATCAAATAGCAAATAAAACACACCAGGACAAACTGAGAGAAAGACCATGGAAGAAAGGAAAGAGCTTTATATTTTAGTTACTTAAAAATACATTTGTCCTGCTTTTTGAACAAGAGGCTCTGCCTTTCATTTTGCATTGGATGTAACAAATTATGTAGTTGGTTCTTCTCTCATCTTGGCTTCTTTCACAATACCTCCATTTTTGTCTTCCTGGGACCATGTTTTGCTCCTTCTCAAGTCCACTTGGCAGGCTGGGGCCCCTCACACTAGCCACATTTATCAAGCAGAGATGAACACTCTCAAGCCCTTTTCCAGATTCCCAGAAGAAAGCATCGGATTGGCCCACCTACACCATGTGACCTGGCCAGGGGAGAAGTCATGTGATACAAACGTGGCTTAAGCAAAACACCCTGTGGATAGAAGGGTGGGCGGGTATCAGAGAAACGGAGCTGGGCAAGTACCCCAAGCTTGCCTGGGTTGGCCCTTTCAAGTAGTCCAAAATTGGAAGTGGGCGTGTCTAGTCCTTTATACCCCCAGTCGTTGAATGCCCCAGACTGGTGGAAAGAAAATGCACCCTTTGGGGTTGGGCTTTCTAGGGCTCTCACTCTCTGAGGTGGAAATTGTTAGTACCAGCATTCCCAGCACTGTGGAATGAGTCCCTCAGTCCTGAAATGATGTTAGGGACCTAGGCAGGGCACTACAGCTCACATCACACTTCCTCCTTGGAAATGATTTTTTTTTTTTTTTTTTTTTTTTTTTTGCTTGTTTGTTTGGTTAAAGACATGTCTCCCTATGTCTCCCAACCTGGAGTGCAGTGGCATGATCATAGCACAGGACAGCCTAGAACTCCTGGCCTCAAGCAATCCTCCTGCCTCAGCCTCTCTAGTAGCTCAGACTACAGGTGCACACTACTGTGCCTGCCTTTCAGTGATTTTATTTTAATGGAATCTTATTTATAGGGACTGAATGGTCCTAGTAATAAGGTAAAGGAAACATTTCTCTAATAATTATCTGGAAGTGCTCTGGGAACTTGATGTATTGCTTTTATGCATGAAATTTTGGCCTGTGACTCCATGAAGTTAGTGTCAGGTGTTATTTTAAAAATCGTAAAAAATTTTAAAGTTCTGTAGCTCTAGAAGGTGTTAGTGGATTGTCTGGGGTAAGGAGGAATAGGTGGAAAGAGAAGGAAGAATCTCTCTAGTTATTTATATCTTCTTTCAGGAAACATTCCTTAACTCCACATGGCAACAAGGTGAGGGGCCAGGGCTGACACTAGCAAGACCCCTAAGGACCTGGGGCTGGCGGGGGGGCTGGGCACTGGGGAAGGGGTCTGACTTTCTGGCAATGCCTTTAGCAGGTAGCTGTTCTCTTTGAAATATAGCTCAGACTTTTCCAAAACAGTTTAGAAGCTATGATTAAGTAAAAACTCATTTTAAAAAAACAAACAAACATGGATAGGTCTGTCACAGTGGCTCATGCCTATGATCCCAGCACTTTAGGAGACCGAGGTGGGGGGATTGATTGAGCTCAGGAATTTGAGACCAGCCTGGGCAATGTAGGAAGACCCCATCTGTACAGAAAATAAAAAAGTAAAAATCAGCCAGGCCTGGTGGTGCTTGCTTGTAAGTCCTAGCTACTCAGGAGGCTGGGGTTGGAGGATCACTTGAGTCCAGGAGGTAGAGGCTGCCATGAGCCCTGATTGTGCCACTGTACTCCAGCCTGTGCAACGGAGTGAGACCCTGTCTCAAAAACAAATGAGTAAAAAACTATTTCTTCCAAAGGTCTCTGGGCTCACTTGGATTACAGGTTCAGTCATTTCTAAGCATTTCCTGCAGCCTCAGAAACTTAATAGTCAATTATTTCCATGAGTACAAAGCTTAAAGATGAAGAGAACAAGAGAGGGAAGGGTAAAAGGGCACTAGAGGGTAAAAGGAACCAAAGGGCTCCTAAATAATGTGAATGATATTAAATCTGCTCTAAATGGTACTGGAATGCATTTATCTTATCCCATCTTTGTGTCAATTGCCCAGTCAATGTATTTTGCCTGAAATGTAATCATTCTTGACTCCTTCATATATTTCTACCCCCAAACAATTAATCCAATAAACATTTATTGAGGCATTTGTATGTACAGATGCTCTTCCACTTAAGATGGGGTTACATTCTGATAAACCCATCAAAATGCCGTAAGTCGAAAATGCATTTAATACACCTAATCTACCAAACATCATAGCTTACCCTAGCCTACCCTAAACATGTGCAGAACATTTGTATTAGCCTATGGCTGGGAAAATCATCTACCACGAAACCTATTTTATGATAAAGTATTGAATATCTCATGTAATGTTTTGAATACTATACTGAAAGTGAAACACCAAATGGTTGTATGGGTCCCTCAAATACAGTTTCTACTCACGTGTATCGCTTTCACAGCACTGTAAAATTGAAAAATTTAAATCAAACCATGATAAGCCAGCGACTGTCTGTACAAGGTAACATACAAGAGCCTCTGATAAAACACTGATAGAACATTGTCTCTGATTTTGTATGATCCCGAGGGAGAGGTTGACACATATACAACTTTTAATAAAACCCACACAATACCTAATAACAGAGGGCAAAGAACCATGGAAATAGAGACAAGGGGAGTGAAAATTCCACTCAGTATGTTTACTGTGATTAATTCTTAAGTTGTTCCTAATCCACTAAAGTCAAATGACCCATGGGGTGAAGTGATGTTCAGTTAATGAGTCAATTCCCTGCAACCTTTCAACAATATGGGGCACCAAAGCCCTGCATGTATAAGAGTGGGCCTTTCTGAATACATTCTGTGAAAATTTTATACTCCAATCTAATTTATATCATATCATGTTATGTAACAAACAATTAGCTACAAATGTATCCATGGCACGAGGCTTCTTGCTTTTGCCCCTGAAAAGAAACCACATGATAATTGCTAGGTATCCTTGGTGATTATTCAGAAAACCTTTGAACTTGTGTTTCACAGAATAGAGAGGGGCATTTCTTGACATTGTATGATGTTTTGCCTGTTATTGCAAGAATGCATTGCATGCTCCCCGAAATATTTTAACAGTCCCAACTCTTCCAAATTGTTCAATCCCTATATGACAAAGCAAAATAATTTGAATATTGTTTCAATAATAAAAGTTTCCCAGAATATCTTGCAATATTCATATTAAAAGAAAAAAATCCATAAAACATGTGTTGAATCTTATTTGAAATAACATGCCACAAATAATTTCTCAGACAGCTCAAGCCTGTTCTATTCAAGCAGGCTCTCAAGACCCAACAAGTTATGTGGTGACTCAGGCAGCTCCTGAGAAGAAATAAAATGCTCTGTTCAACTTGTGTTTCTGAAGCATTTACTGGGTGTGTAGCATTTTGTAATCTAGCTGGATTCTTTTTGCAAAACATGCAACAAAGAATTTAATCAGCAAAGCAAAACAGGTTTGTGGCATTCCAAAGGGATTCTCTAATCCAAATATAAATTATGTAAGTTCCAACCAATCTAGCAAATCACAAATGAACATGAGAAGGATTGTAATTAACCAATTACAAATCTAATGGTAGGCCAGGCACAATGGTTCACATCTGTAATCCCACACTTTGGGAGCCGAGGTGGGTGGATTGCTTGAGCTCAGGAGTTAAAGACCAGCCTGGGCAACATGGTGAAACCCCGTCTCTATTACAGTTGGGATCGACTCAGTGGGCAATTGGTTTAGATTAACTTTATGCATTATTCAAATTATTAAGAAAATTATAGGCTGGGCATGGTGGCCTAACAAAGAAGAGATGGGTTTTTGCTATATTGTTTAGGCTGAAGTGTAGTGACTATTCACATGTGCAGTTATGGTGCACTACACCCTTGAACTCCTGGGCTCAAGTGATCCTTTTGCCCCAGCCTCCCAAGCAGCCGAGATTACAGGCAGGCACCACTGCACCCAACCTCAGCTGGCTATTTATACGTATACACACATATGGAGAGGAAGACAGGGAGAGAGATTGTCTAGGAATAAAGATATATTTTATATAACCAATCATAATATCACACTTAAGAAAATTAACATTGGTCGTATATTATCTAATACACAGTCTATGTTTGAATTTCTCTAGTTATTTAAAAAATGTCTTAGAGCTGGGTTTTATTTTTCTGAATCTGGGTTCCAAGCAAGATTTGTACATTGCATTTGATTATTTCCCTTTATTTCTTAATCTACAACAATTTTTCTGTCTAAAAATATTTCTATAATAATGACATTTTCCCAATAGTCTTAAACAATGTCCCACATTCTTGATTTTTCTACTTTTTTCATTATTAGGTTAAGGTTAATAAAGTTTGGCAAAATGCTTATATTACTGTCAAAGTAATGTTTAAAATGAAATTTTGAATTTTCTTTGCTTGATATTATGGTTTCCCCCAAATTCTAGTGTATAGAAACTTTGGTTTAAAAAAGTATCTATGTAATAAACAGTATGGTCCTACTAGCAAATACAATATATGTTTCTTTAGTATATTTTGTTCTTTTGAGGACAGGAGATGTGTCTGCAGACTTTCATTTCCAACCTAATTTTCTAACACTGACTGTGGTCCCAGCTACTCAGGAGGCTGAGGCAGGAGAATCTCTTGAGCCAGGAGGTCAAGGCTGCAGTGAGCTATGACTGGGCCACTGCACTCCATCCTGGGCGATGACAGAGCAAGAATCTGTCTCTAAGGGAAAACAACAACAACAGCAGCAACCAAACCGCCAGGCATAGTGGCTCACACTCGTAATACCAGCACTTTGGGAGACTGAGACAGGAGGATCGCTTGAGTCTAGGAGTTCAAGATCAGCCTGGGCAACATAGTGAGACCCTGTCTCAAAAAAACAAATCAAATTAGCCGGGCATGGTGGTGTATGCCTGTAGTCCCAGCTACTCAAGAAGCTGAGGTGGGAGGACGATTTGAGCCAGTAGGTCGAGGCTGCAGTAAGCTGTGATCACACTACTGCACTCTAGCCTGAGTGACAGAGTGAGACCCTATCTCTAAGAAAAAATAAAAACAAACAAAAAAACCCCCAATATTTCTAATACCAAGTAAATCCAGAAAATGCTGAGTATACATAGATCCTCACTCTTGCTCACGCAGTGAACACTTATGAGCATGTTTGTACAGCTTATCATCTGTATCATGGTGAGCCGTCGCAGTCACCAAGAGAATACATGGTCAAAGTTAATATCAAGTAAAGGACTCTGCAGATAAAGAAACATGTTAGTTTATGACATTCTGATCTTAGGCAATTTTTCTTAGTTGCTAAAATTGCCATAACAGTGCTTTTCTTCGTAATTGTCTTAGTCCCTTTGGGCTGCTATAACAAAATACCATTAACTGGGTGGCTTATGAACAACTGAAATTTATTTCTCACAGTTCTAAGGCCTGGGTAGTCAAAAGCCTTGCTGTCTGGTGAGGGCCAACTTCTTGCTCTACAGAGAGAACCTTCTCACTGTGTCCTCACATGGGGAAGAGGGCAAGGGAGTGCTTTCAAATCATTTTTATAAAGCCACTATAAAGGAAAAAAAGGTCAGGCATGGTGGCTGATGCCTGTAATCCCAATACTTTGGGAGGCCGAGGTGGATGGATCACCTGAGGTCAGGAATTTGGTGACAGCCTTGCCAACATGGTGAAATCCCATCTCCGCTAAAAATACAAAAACTAGCCTGGTGTGGTGGTGCATGCCTGTAATCCCAGCTACTGGGGAGGTCGAGGCAGGAGAATTGCTTGAACCCGGGAGGTGGAGATTGCAGTGAGTGTGCTATTGCACTCCAGCCTAGGTGACAGAGCGAGACTCCATCTCAAAAAACAAAAAAAAAAAAAAAAAGGAAAAGAAAGAAACAAATTCTCTCTACTTTCATACTCCACATGGCACATTTTTGTGACCAGATATGTGTGGGTTTTTCCTCATAGACCAAGCAATTTTGCCCTGTAATTCAATTTGATTCTGACACTATTTCAAATAGTGTGAGATCCCACAGGTTAGTGACACAGTCTCACAAGCCTGCCCCCATTTCAGAAGCCAATCTCAAGTCCAGGCGTCCAGTATTGTTGATTGACAGGTTATAAGTCAGAGGGTCACATCACCCCCTCTTCGGTTTTCGTTAATTTGCTAAATGACTCACAGAACTCAGAAAACCCTTTACTTATGTTTACCAACTTTTTAAATTTATTTTTTATGTTTTATTTTTATTATACTTTAAGTTCTAGGGTACATGTGCACAACGTGCAGGTTTGTTACATATGTATACATGTACCATGTTGGTGTGCTGTACCCATTAACTTGTCATTTACATTAGGTATAGCTCCTCATGCTATCCCTCCCCCTCCCCAACCCCATGACAGGCCCCAGTGTGTGATGGTTCCCACCACGTGTCCAAGTGATCTCATTGTTCAATTTCCACCTATGAGTGAGAACGTGCAGTGTTTGGTTTTCTGTCCTTGAGGTAGTTTGCTCAGAATGATGGTTTCCAGCTGCATCCATGTCCCTACAAAGGACATGAACTCATCCTTTTTTATGGTTGCATAGTATTCCATGGTGTATGTGTGCCACATTTTCTTAATCCAGTCTATCATTGATGGACATTTGGGTTGGTTCCAAGTCTTTGCTATTGTGAATAATGCTGCAATAAACATACGAGTGCGTGTGTCTTTATAGCAGCATGATTTATAATCCCTTGGGTATATACCCAGTAATGGGATGGCTGTGTCAAACAATATTTCTAGTTCTAGATTCGTTTACCAGCTTGTTTTAAAGGATACCATGAACAGTCAGATGAAGAAGTGCAGAGGGCAAGGTATGGGGGAGGGAGTGCAGAACTTCCATGGCCTTTCTGAGCACCATCACTCCCAGCACCTCCAAGTGTTCAGCAACCTGGAACTCATCAAACATCATTGTTCAAGAGTTTTTTGGCCAGGTGCAGTGGCTCACACCTGTAATTCCAGTGCTTTGGGAAGCACAAGCAGGAGGATTTCTTGAGCCCAGGAGTTCAAGAACAACCTGTTAGGGAGACCTCATCTCTGCAAAAAAATCGTAAATTAGCCAGGCATAGTGGTGCATGCCTGTAGTCCCAGGTACTCAGAAGGCTGAGACAGGAAGATCACTTGAGCCCAAGAGGTTGAGGCTGCAGTGAGCTCTGATTGCACCACTGCACTCCAGCCTGGGCAACAGATTGAGACCTTGTCTCAAAAAAAGAGTTTTTAAAATAAAGTTTAATCTCCAGTGGCCCTCATTTCCTGCAGGTTGGTAGGTGGGGCTGAAGTTCTGACCCTCTACTCCTCTAATCACGTGTTCTTTCTGGGGAGCAGCCCCCTGATAAAACTATCTAGGGACCCCACCCAAAGTCATCTTGTCAGTAGAAACTCAGGTGTTATCAAAGGGCCTCATTATAAATAACAAAAGACACTAGGGAAATTCTAAGTTTTAGAGTTCTATGACAGGAACCAGAGACAAAGGCCAAATACATTTCATATTACACCACAGTCAGTAATTCCATCCACAGGGGCTCTACTCCCAGGACCTAATCATCTCCTAAGGGCCTTACCTCCTAATAACTTCACCTTGGGAGTTAGGATTTCAACATTTAAATTTGGTGGGAGGACACTGTATTAATCCATTCTCGTACTGCTATAAGTATACTACCTGGGTCTGGGTCTGGGTAATTTATAAAGGAAAGAAGTTTAATTGACTCACAGTTCCACATGGCTAGGGAGGCCTCAGGAAACTTACAATCATGGTGGACGGTGAAGGGGAAACAAGGACCTTCTTCACATGGCGACAGGAGAGAGAAGTAAATGCCAGGTGCTTACAAAGCCATCAGATCTTGTGAGAACTCACCTACTATCATGAGAACAGCATGGGAGAGACTGTCCCCATGATCCAATCACCTCCCTCCCTTGACACACGGGAATTACAGGTCCCTCCCTCAACACATGGGGATTACAATTTGAGATGAGATTTGGGTGTGGACACAAAGTCTAACTATATCAGACACACACATTCAGACCATAGCAACAATTAAACCTATAGTAAGCATGATTTCCTATGATTTCTCTCGAATTTTATAGAGCTATCAATGAAGCCAAGCTGCAATTGGGGAGATTATATTTTCTTTTTCTTTTCTTTTCTGTTTTTGTTTTGTTTTGAGATGGAACCTCACTCTTGCCACCCAGGCTGGAGTGCAATGGCACAATCTTCGCTCACTGCAACCTGTGCCTCTGAGTTCAAGGGATTCTCCTGCCTCAGCCTCCAGAGTAGCTGAGATTACAGGCACTCACCACGACACCCACCTAACTTTTGTACTTTTTAGTAGAGACAAGATTTCACCATGTTGGCCAGGCTGGTCTCAAACTCCTGACCTCAGGTGATCCGCCTGCCTCAGCCTCCCAAAGTGCTGGGATTGCAGGCGTGACCTCACCCAGCTGGGGAGATTGTATTTTCTAATCATTAATGAATCGGCCTAAGCAACAATAGAACTGGGCTCTCAATATTGTCGTTATCACTATCCAGTCATATTTACTGGATCACCAATAGGTTTCATACTCCTCCATATCATCAGAGTTTGACTGAGACCTCGAACACCACTTTGAGGTTGTGATCTCACCATTTGTAGCATAACATTTGACATTCACTTATACAAATGAAAATGATCCTAGAATCATGAAACCAAAAGAAATTTCAAGAGGCTATTGATTACATTCTACTTGGCATCAAATAGGCCAAAGCTCTCTCCTACCTACTGTTAGCAGCAGTGAATCTGGATGAGTCTGCAGCAATCTCAATTTTTGCCTCCTCAGAAGAAAGAATTTTACTAAGGGGCATAAGGCAGAAAGAGAGAGAGACGAAGGCAAGTTTTAGAGCAGGAGTGAAAGTTCATTAACAATTTTTAGAGTAGGAGGCCGCGCACAGTAGCTCATGCCTGTAATCCCAGCACTTTGGGAGGCCAAGGCAGGTGGATCACGAGGTCAGGAGATTGAGACCATCCTGGCAAACACGATGAAACCCTGTCTCTACTAAAAACTAAAAAAATTAGCCGGGCGTGGTGGCAGGCACCGGTAGTCCCAGCTACTTGAGAGACTGAGGCAGGAGAATCGTGTGAACCTGGGAAGCAGAGCTTGCAGGGAGCTGAGATTGCGCCACTGCACTCCAGCCTGGGTGACAGAGCGAGACTCCGTCTCAAAAAAAAAAAAAAAAAATTTTAGAGCAGGAATGAAAGTAAAGTACACTTGGAAGAGGGCCAAGAAGGTGACTTGAGAGAGTCAAGTGGTTGATTCGACTTTTGACTTTTGACTTGGGGTTTTCTACATTAGCATTCTTCTGGGATCTGTGTCTCTTCTCCCCTGATTCTTCCCGTGGAGTGGGCTGTGCACATGCACAGTGGCCTGCCAGCACTTGGGAGGGGCTGCATGAACAGTACGTTTACTGGAGTTGTACACATGCTCACTTGAGGCATCCTTTCCTTACTAGTTGAGTGTTTCTAGAAGAAGGTCATATACCAGTTACGCTCCACCATTTTGCCTCTTCGTGGGCATGCTGGAGCCCACTCGCCTAACTCTTGAGGTCTTATCAGGAAGCTGCCGATCACCAGTTTCAGGTGTTTCTGTCTATTGGGAGACTGCCGTTCCCTGGTGCCAGCTGTGACCAATTATTACTTTAGTGAGACAGCTTAACAACTATCTGATCATCAACTGACGGTTGCCTAACATTCCCTGTGGGGGTGGGAGGGGCCCTCTCCTGCCCTGCTCATGTCCACCTGTCTACTGTAACACCACCAATTGAAAATCTACTGTTTTCTTTTTTAATAGAGACAAAGTCTTGCTATGTTAGCCAGGGTGATCTTAAACTCCTGGCCTCAGGTAATCCTCCCGCCTTGGCCTCCCAAAGTGCTGAAATGACAGGTGTGAGCCACCATGCCCAGCCAAAAATCTACCCTATTTCTAATGGTCCTTTGCACAGTGCTTTTCGATGGTCTTTTGGGTAAATCATCCCATTGTGAGGATATTTAATATTTAACTTAAATTCTTTCTATATGGTAGCAAAGATATTAGCTGTCCTTCATTTGAAAGCTTTCCTCCAATTTGGGCTCACATTCTGTGCCACCAGCAGAATAAGCAAAGCCTCTTTAAGCCGAAGCTCATGGAGCTTGTTTTCCAAACCTTTAATCATTTTTATGGCTTTCCTTTAAACTCTCTCCAAGTGTTTCGTCTTCTTTTTGAAGGAAAGCCGAGAATTAAATATAGTATGTGAAAGGATATGATTAGTACCAAATTTAGGAGACAATTACTGCACAGTTCTTACATTCTGAGCTCTAAGCTCTTTTGTTGATAGTTTTAAAAAATTATCAGATTTTCAAAACAACAATGCAGATTCCAAAGAGTAATCTTAAATAGTATATGGTCATATTTTAAAGCTTTTTGAGCCTGGACATCGTGGCTCACTCCTGTATTCCCAAGAAGTTTGGGAGGTCCAGGCAGGAGGATCACTTGATGCCAGGCAGTCGAGGCTGCAGTGAGCAATGATTGCACCATTGCACTCCAGCCTAAGTGGCAGAATAAAACTCTGCCTCAAAAAAACAAAAAAGACAAAAACAAAAACAAAATTTGTATGGCTATGATTCACTTTAGTGAGACAAAAGGACTCAAAGCCTACCTACCTGCCAAGTGTCACTTCTAGTGGAAAAGCTACTCAAACTGTAGAACAGATCTTAGAAAGAAGTGTAATGATGATTCATATTTGAACCACTATGCTTTCATGTCTTAAGGTCTAGTTATTGCAAAATTACAGGTTCAAAATAGCTGATATAAATTTACATTACTGCCTACTCTAGAATTAACCAAGCAACCCACAACAGCAATCGTATCCTGATGAAGTTACTCCAGAGTCCTTGATACTTAAAATTGCTAGAAAATGTTGCCTTTCATTTCATTTTATAAGAGCCAAATGTCCCCTTGCCAGCAATGCTTCACAAGAAACCTGTGACAAATACGTGCATTTTCCTTCAAAACACAGATTAAAAGCTTAAAAGAAAAAACAAGCACTATAAACAAAGACAGATATACCATACCTTATTTTATAAATTAACATATGCTTAAAATTTATTGATAAAATGTAGATCCGTTCTTATTTTCTCAGTATCATTCTGTGAACCCAAAAGTATCTGAGATAGATCTCAATCAATTTAGAAATTTTATTTTACCAAGGTTAAGGACATGCCTACGACATGGCCTTAGGTGGTATCTGCCCAAGTTGGTCAAATACAGCTTGGTTTTATACATTTTAGGGAGACATGAGACATCAGTCAATACATGTAAGATGTACATTGGTTCAGTCCAGAAAGGTGGGACAACTCAAAGTGGGGAGGGGGCTTCCAGGTCATAGGTAGATTTTAAAGTTTTCTGATTGTCAATTGGTTGAAGTAATGATTGTCAATAGAAAGGAATGTATAAGCTACGATAAAGGGTTGTTGAGACCAAGGTTTTATCATGCTGCTGAAATCTCTAGGTAGCAGGCTTCAGAGAGAACAGATTGCAAATGTTTCTTATCAGATTTAAAGAGTCTGTTCTACCAGTAATTCCAAAAAGGAGGAGGGTATAATGAAGCATGTCTGGCTCCCACTTCCCATCATGTCCTGAACTAGGTTTTTCAGGTTTACTTTGGAATGCCCTTGGCCGAGAGGAGAGTCCATTCAGATGATTAGGAGGGCTTAAAATTCTACTTTCGGTTTACAATTTAAAATGGAATTCAAGGAAGGAAAATACAACTCAGTAGGAAAACAAGCTCACTTATGAATGTATCAACCTTTCAAAGCATGTACCTTAAGGAATATGCTATTTCTTGTTGAAAATGTTAACATTCTGCCAGAAGTGGTGGCTCAGGCCTGTAATCCCAACACTTTGGGAGGCTGAGGCAGGAGGACTGCTTGAGCCCAGGAGTTTGAGGCCAGCCTGGGAAACGTAGGGAGACCGTTATCCCTACAAAAAAAATTTAAAAAATTAGTTGGGCATGGTAATGCATGCCTGTGATCCCAGCTACTCAGGAGGCTGAGGTAGGAGGATGGCTTGAGCCTGGAAGCTGGAGCCTGCAGTGAGCTATGATCATGTCACTGTACTCTAGCCTGGGCAACAGTGAGACCCTTTCTCTAAAAATAAAAAATAAAATAAAATGTTAACATTCATATAAGCTAAGTACAATACAATCAATCTGGCAGGTATTTCTTACACTTAGAAAAATATTCTAGATTCAAAGGAAAAACCACCATCGATGAATCATTTGAACTCAATGATGTGGACTGCAGTTTCTGTTAATACTGTCTTCCCAATGTTGCATAGCTAGTAATATATATATTGGGTTGTCCAAACTGTATATCCTGATGTGTTGGGAGTATATCTGGTTTTTACAAATGATTTTTTGTCGTTATTTTATTTTTATTTTATAGACAGGGCCTCACTCTGTTGCCCAGGCTGGAGTGCAGTGGTGTGATCATTGCTCACTGCAGCCTCCATCTCCTGGGCTCAAAGAATCCTCCTGTATCAGCCTCCAAGTAGCTGGGACTAAGAGGATCAAGCCACCATGCCCAGCTCTATTGTTGTTATTTTTTAAGTAAAACAAATATAGAAAAACACACAATAGTCAAGTCAAAAAACACACAAGTAATCAAATTAAGCATTAAAAAAAAAATTCCTGAAAGTCATCATATATATTTTTAGTGATTTCCCTGAATTTTAATGTCAAAAATTAGTCTTTTAGTGTACACATTTCTAAAAGAAAAGGCAAAATATGGCCAGGTGTGGTAGCTTATGCCTGTAATCTCAGCATTTTGGGAAGCTGAGATGG
The DNA here is from genome assembly GCF_002776525.5 of Piliocolobus tephrosceles. NCBI lineage: Eukaryota > Metazoa > Chordata > Mammalia > Primates > Cercopithecidae > Piliocolobus > Piliocolobus tephrosceles. The sequence continues at coordinate 107,962,853 of NC_045442.1, read as the reverse complement.
GTGGATGGGTTGACACAGGAGTTCCAGACCAGCCTGGGTAACACAGCGAGACCATGTATCTACCAAAAAAATCCCCCAAAATTGGCTGGGCATGGTGGCACACACCTGTAATTCCAGTTATTTGGTGGGCTGAGGTGGGAGGATCGCTGGAGCCCAGGAAGTTGAGGCTTCAGTGAGCCAGGTTCATGTTACCATACTCCAGCCTGAGTGAAATCGAGACCCTGTCTCAAACAAACAAACAAAACAAATATAAGGTCAAATACATGCAGTTTATTTGGTGCCTACCTGACTCTCATTTTCGCAGGTTTTGTTTGTTTGTTTGTTTGTTTGTTTTATGTTCCACCCAAGGAACCTGGTCTTTCTTAGCATATCAACTCTCTATGCACCCAGTCTCTCAACCCAGGGAATCTACTTGTTGTCCACTCACCTTCTCTTAACACCCTGCCCACCCTCATCCCTCAAGTGCTCCTCTTTTCCTTGGTTAAAAATACCTGTGATGCAAAAATCTAAGAATACATGAAACCTAGGCTGGAAGAGGAACAAGAAATTTTTCTTAAGGAAAGCTAACCGGGTTCACATAATTAAAAGCTGGGAGAAGAAAAGGAAGTGAGAAAAATAAAAAAGAAAGGGAAAGAAGGAGGAAGGGAAGTAGGGAGGCCAGAGAAATTGGCCTGGGTATTACAGGGAGAGTCTGTCTTTCTTGATTAGGGGTATGTGTGGCTGGAGGGCCTTTGGAGCCAGTGAAGTGGTAGAAAATTGTGAAAAGAGGATTGAAGAATTATTTCTGAATTATTTCTGGGATGTATTTACTGGATAACTTTAAAAAATTTTTATTTCATTTTATTTTATTTTTAGAGATAGGCTTTAATTCTGTTGCCCACATTGAATGCAGTGGCGTGATCAAGCTCACTGCTGTCTTGAACTCCTGAGTTCAAGTAGCTCTTCTGCCTTAGCATGCTGAGTAGCTGGGACTACAGATGCAAGCCACCACACTCAGTTAATTTTTAAAATTTTTGTATAGGGCTGGGGTCTTACTATGTTGCCCAGGCTGGTCTGGAACTCCTGGCCTCAAGTGATCCTCCCACCTCAGCCTCTCAAAGTGCTGGGATTACAGGCATGAGTCACCACACCCAGCCAGCAATGGATGACTTTGAATGTTCTAGGCCGAGCAGGAGCAGCCCTGAGCACAGCGGGGCCTTGCTCTGAACTTTCTCCACTGTAGCCTCTGGATGGGGAGATGCAGCTCAGGTGCCATGCCCTACCCAACAGTCACATGGCCCCTGTCTAGATCAAGCTTCAAAGTACCCTTTACTTCCCTGCCAAATGGCCTCAGGTTGATTTACAGGCCTTGCTCCAGCTCCTTCCTGGGGGCCCTCTTCTTAAGAGCAGATGGTGCAGTCAGGCATGCACCCAAGACCCTGGAGGGTGATGCACAGCTCAGAGCTCCTGCGGGTTGGAGGGCTGGAGGTGCAGCACACAATCCTTCATTGAGGAGGAAGAGGAGTGCCTCATGCTGTCACCCCCGGCTTGTCATGCTAAGGAGAATTAGAAACTGAAACCTGGCCTTCCACACATCCTAAAGATATGTTTATCTAGGTAGAAAGATTGAACATAATCTATTTAGCAGCATGTTAACTTGGTTTGTGTTTACACATTGAGTCATATGGTATGTGGGCCTCCACCCATACTTGTGCCTTAGACCCACAAATAACAGGGACAGCCATGCACTTGACCAAACAGAACCATGTGCCTCCGAGATGCCTAAGGATTATCCTTAAAGACAGAAGCCAGAGTGTAACTTTTCTGATATGTTTCATCTGTTCAGAAGTCCCCTTGAGGAAGCACTGTAGTCTCTAGTCTGACTGACTGACCTGCTGCCAAATCCCACCTCCACGCCTCTTACCTGTCTGATCTCGGGCAAGCTTCTTCACCTCTCTTAAGATCCATCAGAAAACTGGTTGTAACAGGATTAAGTGAGAACATCCTTGGCTGGGCGTGACAGCTCACACCTATGATCCCAACGCTTTGGGAATCGAGGTGGAAGGATCCCCTTGAGACCAGGAGTTCAAGACCAGCCCGGACAACCTACAACATTGCAAGATGCTGTCTGCAAAAAAATAAAAAAGAACAAGAAAAAAAAAAGATAACATCCTTGAGGCACATTCTGCACCATGCTTGGTATACAGCAGGTATCCATGAAAGTGGCATTTAAATCCACTTCTGTCTTTGACCTATTTCCATATTCACATTTTAGGCTAAAGATTGTAGAATCATTGAACTGAAGGAATATGTGGTCACTTCATACAACATTCTATTTGGGAGAACAAACTTTGGAGTCAAAGAGACCAGGGTGTTCTTCTTCCTTCGTCCCTGACCAGGACCAGGTGGGTCATGAGGGGTAGTCACTTATCTCAGCATCCTCAGTTATAAGACGGCAGTAATAGCAGTAACTAAATCACTGTACCATTATAAGGATAAAATGAGAAAAATAGACAAAAATGTCACCCACCAAGTTGATGATTTTTCTCCAAGTGTTGTGCCTCAAACTTACATTGAACTTCATTCTATTTTAAATTATGTCTCTGATTTACTGAGATTCTGAATGCTGCTGAATGAAAGTGAAATTTTGTTAGCCCAGTGTGGTGGCACCTGCCTGTGGTCCCAGCTCCTCAGGGCAGGCTGAGGTGGGAAGATTGCGTGAGCCTGAGAGTTCAGGTTGTAGGAAGCCATTATCGCGCCACTGCACTGCAGCTTGGGAGACAGAACGAGAATCTGTCTCAAAAAAAAAAAAAAAAAGGTGAAATTTGTAATTATTTGGTACATTTAGAATTATTTTAAAACATTTTTCTGCATTAAGGAAAAAACAAATACTTTTTTCCTTTCTACTCACCTGCTCAATGAAACACAACACACTTCTGTGACCAGGCGTAGGTTTTTCCCTACACACCAACTGACTGGGTGTCCTATAATTCCATTCAATTCTGACACTATCTACCTAGAGGCAGTGTCAGAGCCCACAGGGTGAGGTCGCAGTCCCCAAAGACAACCGCTTCTTTAGATCCCAATCTCAAGTCCAGGCCACCCATTCTGACTCAATTGCCACAGACCAGAGCTCCAACAGTCCCCACTTGGGTTCAGCTAATTTGCTAGGACGGCTCCCAGAACCCAGAGAAACACTGAGGTTTACCAGTTTCTTATAAAGGATATTACCAAGCATACAGATGAAGAGATGCAGAGGGTGAGTTTTGGAGGAGGGAGAGCACAGCTTCCATTGTCCCAGAGTTTTTATGGAGTTTAATCTCCAGTGCCCCTGATGACCCTTTCCCTGGAGGTTAGTGGGAGGGGCTGAATGTTCTGATACTTTACAGTTGGTGGGAGCAGCTGAATGTTCTGATACTTTAGTCCCCTAATCACTTGTTCTTTCTAGTGATTGGTTAGCCCCATCTTGAAGCTATCTAAGGACCCCGCCATAAGTCACCTCATTAGCATAAACTCAGATATGATCAAAAGTGCTTGGGGGGCCAGGCAAAGTGGCTCATGCCTGTAACCCCAGTATTATGGGAGGCCGAGGTGAGATGATCGCTTGAGCTCAGGAGTTCAAGACCAGCCTGGGCAACATGGTGAGACTTTGTCTCTAAAAAAATAAAAAATAAATAAACAAACAAAATTAGCCAGGTGTGGTGATGTGTACCTGTAGTCCCAGCTACTTGGCAGGTTTAGGTGGGAAGATCACTTAAGCCTGGGAGTTCCAGGCTGCAGTGAGCTGTTTGTGCCACTGCACTCCAGCCTGAGGGGCAGAGCAAGACCCTGTCTCAAAAAAACCCAGCAGTGGTGAGTTTCCTATCACTCAGGAAATTCTGCGGTGTTCAACAACTTTGTACAAGAACCAAATATTCTAACAGAAGATGCACCTATCACCATTATCACTTGGGCAATTACAAGGCATTTAGGCGCTCCACGTCAGGAACTGGGGACAAAGCTCAAATGTATTTCATATTATACCAGTTTGTCTCGTTGTGCGACTGATTTTATTTTTCACTGGAGAGAGTTGTGTTAGCTTCTGCTTTGATTCCATTTGTATGGCTGGTGCTCACCTTTCGGACTTGGGCCTTCAAATGTAAAATGTAATTATCACCCACACAAAATCGTACAACTGTTGTGTTATTTCTGGCACTTTCTTTCTTTTCTTTCATGTCAGACAGCTGATGTGCTGATGTCATAACAAGGTTCAAGGGTGGTAGGTCTCTTTCTTTTTTTTTTTTTCTTAGACAGAGTCTAGCTCTGTTGCCCAGGCTGGAGTACAGAGGTGAGATCATGGCTCACTGCAACCTCCACCTCCTGGGTCAAGGGATCCTCCCACTTCTGCCTCCTATATAGCGGGGACCACAGGTGCACACCATCTGGCTAATTTTTATATTCTTTGTAGAGACAAGTTCTCACTTTGTTGCCGAGGCTGGGCTCAAACTCCTGGGCTCAAGCCATCCTCCTGCCTCAGCCTCCCATAGTGCAGGGATTACAGGTGGGAGCCACTACACCGGCCAGGGTGGCACATCTCACACATGTGCATGAATACCCAGTCATTCATGCTTATGAACTACCAAAGGACCTCTGGCACTTTAAAAAAAGCCCAATAAGACAACAATTTAAATCGAAGTCACAGTAAAATGTGACAAAAGATCTGAGAAATGTGCCTACTGAAGTCTCTGAACTGTTTCTTGACTATGGCACACATCTCTCCCTTTCTTCCTAGAGAAGCACTTGACGAAGAGAGGTGAGTCCAGGTCACTCATAGACACAGCCACATGGAGCTCGACTCTGCCCTGGAAGCAGACATGCAGAGTCCAAGGCCAAGAGCAACAGGAATAGGGACTGACGTGACATTTGGATTGGGACTGGTACAGTTTGGAGAGATTAAGGGCCAGATACTCAGATTCACTTTCTTCCCCTCTTCCAAGGGCATTATTTAGTAGTCTGTTTAGCACTTACTTGCTCTAATAATAGCCATGGGCCTGAATCACCCTCGTCACTGAGTGTTACACGGAATCCTCAGCTGTTTCTATGACTTGCATGGTTGGTGTTCAGCACTATCTGGAAACCTCTAAGAATGCGCAGAGTAATCAGTGATTTTAATTTTAGCTATGCGTGACGTGAGGGATCTTCTATGTATTTCTACTGACCTGTCTTTAAAACACGTTGTATAATGAAGAGAGAAATTCCACAGAAAAACTTCAATATGAATCCCTACACAATACACATGTAAGTATATACAAATGTAACTTAAATATATTAATAGAAAATGTACATTACTATTATTACTGCTACACATACGATCAATTTTCGGATGTAATTGAGACAGATACCTGTATAAATGAGACCTTATTCAGTGGGCTTCTGGGGTACTAAGAATATTCAGTTTCTTGTTCTGGGTGCCAGCTCCATAAATACATTCAGTTTGTGAAAATTCACTGGACCAAAGACTTACAATATATGCCCTTTTCTGTGTTATGTTATACTTCCACAAGGAGTTTTAAACATTTACTATGTAATTTAAGTTTTTTGAGGAAAAACTTGAGCAACTGCAACAGTATACCATATACATATGACAATCCATATTTGAGCTATATCCAAGATCAAATGATTTTTGAAACTTTTGCAAAGTCACGTACGATAGACCTAAATCTCCCATTTAAATGGGACTCTATTTTATCTTTCCCAACCTTCCCTCCAAAAACAAAAATAACATTTGTCATCTCCTCACAATTACAGAGTTGTAATAAATCGAGTTACAAAGTAATCCTCTCTTTAGTCGTATGCATTTTGTTGTACAATTCCACATGTTTTGGAAAGTGTGGGAAAATAGGCTCTCTAATTCACCGTTGATGGAGTACAAATTACTATAAATTCCTCACAGATCAATTTGGAGCTCTCTATAAAAATGTAAAATGTTCATCAATTTGATCAAGCAACTTTACTTAAGAATTATATCATTGGAAGTGAAGTCATCGAAAATAATGAATATAATAAGAAGAATTATCCCAGAAAGACACTGAGAAGTCTGTAGCATTTTGGTTATTTAGTCATTCATACACTCAACATTCGGCTGACATATATTTATTGAGTACCTGCTGTGTGGGGGGCTGGGTTCTGGGGACATACTGGTGACCAAGACAGCTGCAGTCCCAGCTTTGGAGGACTCTTAGAATGTCTATATGCCAGTTGGAAACATAATTATCAAAATATGAATCACACAATTTTTGACTATTACACATTTAATTTAAAATTACAAAGCCTCTAATCCCAGCACTTCAGGAAGCCAAAAAAAGGAGGATCACTTGAGTTCAGGAATTCGAGGCCAGCCTGTATATCAGAGTGAGAACCCCTCTCTACAAAAAAATCAAAGGCTGAAGTGGGAGGATCACTTGAGCCCAGGAGACTGAGGCTGCAGTGAGCTGTGATCGTACCACTGCACTCCAACCTGAGTGACAGAAAAAGGCCTAGATTCCAAAAAATAAAAAATAATAAAATAAAATAAAATTTCAAAAGAAACCAATGACAAAATATTCAAATGATTTTAATTATTATCCCATTTCAATGAAGAAGCATGTATAGAACACGTATAGAGAAAATTTGGAAGACATTAATAGGGATATCATCTCTGGATGGGGTTATGAAGTACCATCACTTAGGATACTTATTTCTTACTTAAATTAGAGGGAGGGTCTTGCTATGTTGCTCAGGCTGGAGTGCCATGGTTATTCACAGGCTTCATCCTTGAACTTCTGGGCTCAAGCATCCTCCTGCCTCAGCCTCCCAAGTAGCTGGGACTATAGGTATGTACCACTATGCTCGGTTTAAAATGTTTGAATTTTTAATGATTACTTATAATTTTGTGGCTGGATATATATGTACATAGCACATTCCTAATTGTCTTTTTTTTAAAAAAAAATTGAGATAGAGTCTCACTCACAGGTTGCCCAGGTTGGAGCGCAGTGGTGAAATCACAGCTCACTGCAGCCCATAGTTCCTGGCCTCAAGCGATCCTCCTGCTTCACCATCCCTAATAGCTGGAATTACCAAGCTATTTTTTTTATTGTATTAATTTCTAATTGTCATGTTTTATTGTTTTGAGATGAGGGTCTCATTATGTTGCCCAGACTGGTCTCAAATTCTTGGCCTCAAATGATCCTCCCAACTTAGTCTCCCAAAGTGCAGGATTACAGGTGTGAGCCACTGTGCCCTACCAGATCATCTTCTTTTTTTGTTTGTTTGTTTTTGTTTATGAGACAGAGTCTCTCTCTGTCACCCAGGTTGAAGTGCAATGATGGAACAATCTTGGCTCACTGCAACCTCTGTCTCCTGGGTTCAAGCGATTCTCCTGCCTCAGCCTCCTAAGTAGCTGGGATTACAGGCACCTGCCACCACGCCCGGCTAATTTTTGTATTTTTAGTAGAGATGGGGTTTCACCATGTTGGTCAGGCTGGTCTTGAATTCCTGACCTTGTGATCTGCCCACCTCGGCCTCCCAAAGTGCTGGAATTACAGGCTTGAGCCACCGTAGCCAGCCCAAATCATCTTCTTAAACTAAATTCAGAGAGATCAGAAGTAACTCTGATGTTAATATGGGTTTAGTAGCTACTGCTGTGATAGCTGATTAATAGGCAGTATACAACTGAGGCCAAAATATGCAAATATAACTGCATCCGTATGTGTAAGTCACTGATAGGAAAGCAATACTAAGAGACAGCTCCTTTTAGATAAACTAAATAATAAGATTAAGATACAGCGTGAAAAGCTGGAGGGGCAGGCAGGTAAACTTTCACTGACCAGAGGCAATTCTCCCCAAAGGCTTAGACCTGGGCACAGTATTTTTTAGATAGTTATGCAGAAAACCCTCTTAACCTGAAATTTAGGCCTGAAAAATCCCAGTGTGGTGCGGGTTAGTGGCATGAACCAGTTAGTCCCAGGGAACAGATGTTAAATTGTGTCATGATTTTTCAAGAAATGTGCATCTGAATTACTATTTTACTTGGGACGCTTTGTATCCCAGGATTTCTTGGTCAGGTCAGATGGCTCATGCCTGTAATCCCAGCACTTTGGGAGGCTGATTCGAGAGGATGGCTTGAGGCCAAGAGTTGGAGATCAGCCTGGGTAACATAGTGAGATCCTGTGTCAAAAAAAAAAAATTAAATTAAAGATTACCATAAGGGGACTTTAAAAAATTGTTTGTCTGTTTTAATTCCATAAGGCTGGCTGGCTGTGAGTTACACCAAAGGCGCTCAAAAGGGAAAAATGTCCTTTAAGGTTGTTATTTATATTTGTTGACATTTATTGATTGCTTTAGATGGGCCAAGCACAGTACTAAACAAATTGTGTGCGTATTGTCTCATATAATCTGTGTAACATATGAGCTAGATGCTAATATTAAACTCATGTCAATCCTCCCAACAACCCTATGAGGTGGTTACTATTATAAGAACCATTTCACAAATAAAGAACTTTCCCAAGGACACAGAGCAAATAGGTGGGAAGAGTCAGAGTCTAAACTAAAGTTTGTTATAACTCTAAGCTTGAACTCCTGCTCTATGTATAAGGAAATACCAGGGAAGGGCTCTCAAGTATGCATGGCCTCAGGAAGAGAAAGCCTCATTTCACAAGCATAAAGCTGCATGGACCTTGGAGATCTCTAGAACAACTTCTTGATCATCCAAATAGGGAAACTAAGGCACAAAACTCTTGGTCACATACTTAGCAGTAGAGCCAGGAAGCCTGAGCAGGACTTCCTGACTCACAAGCCAGTTGTTTTTCCATTCCTCTCTATACTCGTATACATTGGAAGTGTGTACCTGCCAACAAGAGGATGATTGTGAACTAGGAGCAGTAGTGCACAACTGCACTCCCAGCTGCTTGGGAGGCTGAGGTGGGAGGATCGCTTGAGCTCAGGAGTTTGAGACCGGCCTGGGCAACACAGCAAGACCCCATTCCTATAAAAAATATATATATTTTTTGAGACAGAGTTTCACTCTGTTACCCAGGCTGGAGTGCAGTGGTGCAATCTCAGCTCACTGCAGCCTTGACCTCCAAAGCTCAAGGGATCCTCCCACCTCACCCTCCTGAGTGGCTGGGCCTTCAGGCTTGCACTATCCCACTTGACTAATTTATTTATTTTGTGGAGGCAGAGTCTCACTATGTTGCCCAGACTGGTCTTGAACTCCTGGGTTCAAGCGATCTTCCCGCCTTGACCTCTCAAAGTGTTGAGATTACAAGAAAAAAGAATGTTTGCAAGCCTTCCATTATGGGAAACTAAGCTTTTCTTCCTGAGCATTGTCAGTTCCTGATCTCCCACCCTTCTTTCACTTAAGCTTAACTTTATGTGTCTCTGAGCAAGAATTCCACGTCTAAAGCTATTACAGAAATATACCCATTGTTTCTAAATATCATTTTTAAAAATTCTAAATGTATAATCTAGACAAAATGTTTGACTCTAAGAGCACGCAGTTGCCATGGTATTCAAGACAGTATCTACAGCACACAAACATATTCCTAATATAGTTGTTTCGAATTACAATAGAAAGCTGCAGGCAGTGAATTCAGGTAGGGTGAGGGGATGAAAAAAATAGAACATACTTCGTGATTTTTTTACTGTTTTCAAAACCATCATTTCCAACTGCTGCCAATATCATAACTGTCATCATCTCTAGTCACAGGACTGGCATTTGCTTCTGTTTATTGGGAGCATCTGGGGCCTGTGTTACTGTTAGCTATAAATAGATGATCCTCAAAACTACTTATTGACTACTTACATAGAGCAAACGCTCAGTCACTAAACATGCAAGTATTGTCTTGTCGGGTACAAAAGGGAATGTCACAGCTTGGCTGAGAGAGAAGGACTTTATTTCACTTATTTTATTTGTGTTTGTTTTGTTTTGTCTGTTGCTTTTTTAATTTTTTAATTTTTTTATATTTTTTGAGACAGGGTCTTGCTCTATTGCCCACACTGGAATGCAGTGGTGCAATCATAGCTCACTGCAGCCTCTATCTCCCAGGCTCAAGCAACCCTCCCACCTCAGCCTCCCTAGTAGCTGGGACCACAGGTACATGCCACCAGCCTAGGCTATTATTATTTTTTGTCTTGAACTCCTGGGCTCAAGCAATCCACCATGCCTGGTCACAACTGATTCTGAATCACAGGAAAAAATAACATAAAATAGGACTGGGAGCAGTGGCTTGTGTCTGTAATCCAAGCACTTTGGGAGGCCAAGGCAGGAGGATGTCTTGAGCCCAGGAGTTCGAGACCAGCATGGACAGCATAGTGAGATTCTGCCTCTATCAAAAATACAAAAATTAGCTGGGTGTGGTGGTGCACGTCTGCAGTCCCAGTTACTTGTGGGGCTGAGATGAGAGGATCCCTTCAGTTTTGGAGGCTGAGGCTGCTGTGAGCTGTAATAGCACCACTGCACTCCAGCCTGGGTGACAGGATGAGGTCCTATTTCAAAAAAAAAAAAAAAAAAAAAATTACCATCAGCTGTAAGGGAGGAGCTTTATACAAAGAAGAGTCCCTGGCTTTCAGAAGCTGTCCTGGCAGCAACAGCTGGGCTCTGTTTCCCTGCTCTTAGACATAGATGATCTCACAGATAGCAAACTCTGACAAGGTTATCCTGAGACCATGACAGAATGAGACAAAATAAGCCTATTTCATAAGTTTGTTTAAGCACTTACAAAAGCAAGGCCACTGTACTACCCACAAAATACCAGACTTTTCCTCCTCTCTTGTTAAACTAGTGACTGCAGCTGGGAATGGTGTCTGTGGTTCCAGCTACTCAGGAGGCTGAGGTGGGAGAATTGCTTGAGCCTAGGACTTTGAGGCCACAATGAGTTATGATCACATCACTGCACTGCAGCCTGGGTGACAGAGCAAGACCCTGACTCTAAAAATAATAACAATAAAATAAAATAAATAAAAATGAGTGACTGCTGCTTCTATGCCCAGTCATAGAATTGTCCCCTCTTTCTGACAGTTACCTAATTTAGGGCAAACCACCATGACCTTAGGCCTTCCTCCAAAATCATCCAGCTCGTTTCTTCCAACCAGATTCTTTCCAACACCCTCTTAGTGACACAACCCACAATTCTATATGGTGTGTGTTCTTGATGCAACGAGCAATAATCCAACTTCTTTAACTACAGGTGTGTTCCTGGTGGTCTTTGGCTGGAGGGAACTGACCTCCTCATAGCATGTAATAGATGTTTCAGTTATTTCATGTGTTTACTTTTCCTTGCAACCGCTCAACTAGCAGGTAACCTTTCAGAGAACAGAGACCATGTCTATCCCGTTCTCTACTTTATTCGAAGTTCATAGCTTTATCTGGAATATGGTAAATGTTCAAGGTTTTCTGAATAAATAAATGAATATGAGGGGTGTATTAGTCTGTTCTTGCATTGCTGTAAAGAACTACCTGAGACTGGGTAATTAAAAAAAAAAAAAAAGACGTTTAATTGACTCACAGTTCCACAAGCTATACAGGAAGCATGACCGGGGAGGCCTCAGGAAACTTACAATCATGGTGGAAGATGAAGAGGAAGCTGGCACGTCTTACACTGCTTGAGAAGGAGGAAGGGGGCAAAGTGGAAGGTGCCACACACTTTTATTTTTATTTTTATTTATTTATTTTTGAGATGGAGTCTCGCTCTGTCGCCCAGGCTGGAGTGCAGTGGCACGACCTCGGCTCACTGCAAGCTCCGCCTCCCGTGTTCAGGCCATTCTCCTGCCTCAGCCTCTCAAGTAGCTGGGACTACAGGCGCCCGCCACCACGCCCGGATAATTTTTTGTATTTTTAGTACAGACAGGGTTTCACTGTGTTAGCCAGGATGGTCTCGATCTCCTGACCTCGTGATCCATCCGCCTCGGCCTCCCAAAGTGCTGGGATTACAGGCGTGAGCCACCGCGCCAGTCAGTGCCGCACACTTTTAAACAACCAGATCTCGTGAGAACTCACTATCTCAAGAACAGCAATGAGGAGTCTCCCATGATTCAGTCGCCTCCCACTAGGCCCCTCCTCCAACACTGGGGATTACAATTCCATGTGAGATTTCAGTGGGGACACAAACCCAAACCATGTCAGGGGAAATTCATATTCCCTGGTTTCCTCACATCTCTCTTATATATCCAGGAAACCAGCATTTAGATAGTAATCTGGCTGTGGGGAGGAACATGCCTCTTGTAACTATTAATGTACACTGGAAAAGGTACATAAAAGCACTTTGTAAACCATACTTAATCTTACTGTAACATTACTCCTAGTGGCAATGACAATTTGGCCTCTAAAGTTTGGATTTCAACTGTTCCCAAACTGCTGTGAAGATGTTTGCCTAGTTCCCTGTTCTATAGTATATCATTTTAAAAATAAGTTTTCTTGTTTTGCTCTCTGATGACAAAGGCAATACCTACATATTTTGGTATTTGTAATTTGGTATTTGGAAACTTTGAAAAATATAGACAAATATAAATATAGATAAACACAAATTAGGCTAGGGTGGTGGCTCATTCCTGTAATCCTAGCACTTTGGGAAGCAGAGGCAGGTGGATTGCTTGAGCCCAGGAGTTTGAGACCAGCCTAGGCAACATAGTGAGACCTCATCTCTACAAAAAAAAAAAAAAAAAAAAAAAAAAAAAAAAGTTTGTTTTTAACTTAAAAAAAGAAAGAAGAAGAAAATGGCATTCTATTCTCAAAGCAGATTCCTTTTTCCCCAAATTGAGTTTAAGCCACCTCCTGGTTTGAAAGTTAAGGCTCAGTATTTCAGTATTTAGAGATTTACAGAGAAATGCAAAGTACTTTAGATGGTTAAAAAATAAATTTTGAAGGTATTTGGTGAGAGGACCCAGGAATGCCAGAGTCCTACCTTGCCAGTATCCCATCACCTTTTCCCGACTTTCAGGGCCCCTCCACCTACCTTGAGTAATGGCCACAGGAAACAAGATTTCTCCTTATTTCTTGTGCTTGAGTTTCAGAGAACCCTGGTAAAGCTGCATTCAACTCTGCAGTTAGGCTGGAGAAATGGGACAGGTAGGGGTAGAGGGGAGGGGACTAAAGGGGAGTGGTATATTCTGTGTGTGTGTGTGTGTGTGTGTGTGTTTGTGTGTGTATTTATATGCTATATATATAGAGCATATGCTTATATATAAATGTGTGTATATATATGTGTGTGTACATATGTGTGCGTGTGTGTGTGTATATATATATATATATATATATATTTTTTTTTTTTTTTTTTCTTTTTTCCCTTCTACCCCTGGATTTTTACCACCTTTCACCACCAAAGGCTCCTTTTCCATCCTTGGTGGAAATTCCTTTCATTAGCTTTCCCAGTGAATTGGACTCCTTTGAAAGAGTTCTTCTGGCTAAAATGCATATATTGGAAGGCATTTCTTTCAATTGTGTATCTCTTTTTTCTCTTGCAAAATCAAGCCATCCATTTATCAGGTAAAAATAATTATCAAAAGCTTTTTAATTGCTTTTTTCCCTTCATTCATTCTTTCTTTTTTATTTTAATAGGTTTTTGAGGAACAAGTCATGTTTGGTTACATGATTAAGTTCTTTAGTGGTGATTTCTGAGATTTTTGTGCACCCATCACCTGTGCAGAGTACCCTGCACTCAATGTGTAGTCTTTCATCCCTTATCAAAAGTTTAACAGTATAAAAATTGCACATATCAGACTGGGCATGGTGGCTCACACCTGTAATCCTAGAACTTTAAGAGGCTGAAGCAGGTGGATTGCTTGAGCCCAGGAGTTTGATATCAGCCTTGAAAACATGGTGAAACCCCATCTCTACCAAAAATACAAAAAAAAAAAAAATTAGCCAGTCTCATAAGTCGGTTTCAAAATACATAAATAAATATTGTTAAAATTGCACATATCAGTGTCATTGTTTTAATGTCATGCTAATAAATAAAATGTTAGTTGATACCAACAAGCAAGGATGTAAGTAATATACAGGCACTTTAGGACCATTCACAACTATTATTACCCACTAAAATTTAACAGTCTCTTGATGCTTATGTATGATGTTAATTGTGTATTAAATTGATAAAACTTGGGTTGTTAAAACTCTAGCATGTCATAACACTCTAACCATCTGGTTGATCTAATAAATCCCAGATGTCTCTATGATGTCATCAGCAGCCAATGAGAGCATCCGTTGGCATGCAGTCACTGCGCGAAATAACTGTTTACTCCCTACCGTATGCTTGGTACACACTGAGCATTGCCCCAAGAAAGATGAATGAATGCCTTTCTGGAGAGCTCATAGTGAATTATCAGAGTGATAACCACACTGTTAGCATATTCCAAGCAAAAGAATTGGTATTTAACTAATTTGTATAACCTTATGAAACTATGGTTTCATTCATCTTTCGAAAATATTAAAAATAGCTCTAAATCTCCATTTCTCTCATCCTGGACTCCTGCTGGGAACTGCTGCTTATGCACAGGCTTCAACAACACTGACACCAATGTGTCAGCAAGTCAATCTCCATTTTCACTTTTATTATGCCTGTGGATGTAGAAATTTATTAAGGCTAGGCACAGTGGCTCACAACTGTAATCCCAGCACTTTAGGAGGCCAAGACAGAAGAATCGCTTGAACCCAGGAGTTCAAGACCAACCTAGGCAACTCAGACTTCATCTCTACAAAAAAATTAAAAAATTAGCAAGGCATGGTGGTGCATACCTGTATTCCTGGTTATTCAGAATGCTGAGAGGGGAGGATTGCTTGAGTCCAGGAGGTAGAGGCTGCAGTGAGTCATGATCACACCACTACACTCCAACCTGAGTGACAGAACAAGATCTTATCCCAAAAACAAACAAAACACACACACACACACACACACACACACAGATTATATATGCAAAACTCTTAGTTATAAGTTATAAAATGAGGAGAAATATAAACAATTTTAAAGTTACAAAACATCTCTGAACTCAGTGGTATTGCCTGTATACTGGGAGTGAAGTGATCATAAGTGTCAAACTAGATCCCAAATGGTAAGGTTCTTACAGAGGTTTTTCTTAAGATGGTTTGGCATGCAAAACTTCTTTATCAGTGGTGTAATTTAAATGTAAGTAATATATAGACACTTCAGCACAGTTCACTGCTATTATTGTGCACTAAAATTTAAGTCACTCTATGCTTTTGTGTGATGTTAATTATGTGTTAGCTTGATAAACTGTGGGTTGTTGAAACTCTAGCATGCTAAGAACTTTATGTATTAAAATCCCACTTTCTTTTTTGTAAAGTTCTTTTTCTTGAGACAGGGTCTCATCATGTTGCCCAGGCTGGTCTTGAACTCCTGGGCTCAAGCAATCCTCCTGCCTCAGCCTCTCAAAGGGCTGGGATTACAGGTATGAGCCACCATGACGAGCCCAAGACCCCACTTTCTAATCTTCACAAATATGCTTACTACAGTTCACTTAGGTATTCAAACAATTAATGATTGATCTCTCTCAACTGGATAAATACAATATTTATAGATTAATACACTCTCTTTTTAACTGACAAGGTTTTCAAATGGGTCCTAGAAATTTCACTCAGAAAAAGCACTAAAAGATCTTCAGAATCGACATAAATTAGATTCATCTTCATCACAATAGATCTTGAGAATAGATCTCAAGATGTATTCATGAGACCAAATGGAATTTACTTTCTTCCCAGGAAAGTCTTTAGACTGAAAAAGGCAGTAGGTATGACACACCAATTAAGAGTATGTCTTTGGTGGGGCATGGTGGCCTGTAACCCCAGCACTTTGGGAGGTTGAGGCAGGAGAATCACTTGAGCCCAGAAGTTTGAGATCAGCCTGAGAAATACAGCAAGACCTTGTCTCCACAAATACTTTAAAAAATAGCCAAGCATGTGGCTTGCACCTGTGGTCCAGGCTACTTGGGAGACTCAGGTGAGAGAACTGCTTGAGCCTGGGAGGTGAAGGCTGCATGAGTTATACTGCACTCCAGCCTGGGCAACGTAATGAGACCCCCTCTCATAAAAAAAAAAAAAAAAAAAAGAGTGTGTTCTCTGGAACAGGACTGTCTTAGATTCAAGTTTCTGCCCTGCCACTTACTGTATATTCTATGCTTCAGTCTCTTCATCTGTAAAGTGGCGATAATAATAGTTCCTATGTCATAAAGTGATTGTGAGGTTGAACTAAGTGAATACATGTAAAATTCTTAGAACAGTGACTGGGACATACTAAGGGCTCAATAAATATTAGTCACTATTATGTGGTTTTTATCTAAAAGTTGTTTTAAAAATAATATTTCCAGCTGAGCATGGTGGCTCATGTCTATAATCCCAGCACTTTGGGAGGCTGAGGTGGGTGGATCACCTGAGATCAGGAGTTTGAGACCAGCCTGGCCAACATGGTGAAACCCTGTCTCTACTAAAAATACAAAAAAAAAAAAAAAAAAAAAAAATTAACCGGGCATGGTGGTGCACTCCTGTAATCCCAGCTACACGGGAGGCTGAAACAGAAGAATAGCTTGAACCCGGGAGGCAGAGGTTGCAGTGAGCCAAGATCGCTCCATTGCACTCCAGCCCGGGTTACAGAGCAGGACTCCATCTCAAATAGTAAAATAATAATAATAATAATAATAATAATAATAATAATAATGTTTCTGGGTTGGGCATGGTGGCTCACACCTGCAATCCCAGCACTTTGGGAGGCAGAGGCAGGTGGATCACCTGAGGTCAGGAGTTTGAGACCAACCTGGTCAACACGGTGAGACCCTGTCTCTACTAAAAACACAAAAATTAGTCAGGTGTGGTGGCAATGTGCCTGTAATCTCAGTCACTCAGGAGACTGAGGCAGGAAAATCGCTGGAACCCGGAAGGCAGAGGTTGCAGTGAGCCAAGATCACGCCACTGCACTCCAGGCTGGGCAACAGAGCGAGACTTCATCTCAAAAAAATAAAATAAAAAATAAAAAATAAATAAATAAATAAATAAAAATACAAAAAATATTCCGGAGCTAACGGTAATCAGATAGTTTCTCAAGCAGTGGATTGAGAAAAAGGTGACTCCCTTCTCTGCCTGCCAATTTTTCTTTAACTTGTTTGTTTTTAAATAAAGCTCATTTGATTTTGCTTTTATTATTGAGTAAATAGAGATCCACTTTCAGTAATGTGAAAACTACTGTGTGGTTAAAACCTTGCTTCTTGAGACAAGTATTTTTTTAAGTATCAAATAATGACCAATGGAATTTATTGATATACTAAGAATATTCTGCCTTTGTCTTTGCTATCATACTCAGAAAGAATCTATTAATCAATATAATGTTATGGTTGCCAAGTTGCGAAGTCCCATATCCCTAAGGTTGATGCGAAGCGACCACAGTTTTAGCAATGCTTCTTGACTCATCTTTTATCTCTGAGTCATTTGTCACCACCCAAACTCTTGCCAAAGTTAATACCCTTCTGAGAAAATGCCCAAGTAAATGATACAGTGTGGTATTTTTGAGTCTCTGACCTCACTTCAAGAGCCAGAGATAGAGAAAAATCTCTGTCTGGAAAAAACAAAAAGGAAAAGGAAAATCATGGTCCAAAGGAAGCCCCGCAGAAAAACAGAAGTTGCTATTTTCCATCAACTATTTTGAGATCATTTGTTTCCCTATCCCTGTGTTCTTTTGTTTTCTAAGCTTAGCTCTGGAGGAGCGTGAGTGCCCAGAATGGGAAGGAGAGATCACATTCAGATTTAAAAGAAAAATAGAGGCCGGGCATGGTGGCTCACGCCAGTAATCCCAGCACTTTGGGAGGATGAGGTGGGCGGATCAGCTGAGGTCCGGAGTTTGAGACCAGCCTGACCAACATGCAGAAACCCCATCTCTACTAAAATTACAACATTAGCAGGGTGTGGTGGTGCATACCTGTAATCCCAGCTATTCTTAGAGGCTGAGGCAAGAGAATTGCTTGAACTTGGGAGGCAGAGGTTGCGGTGAACCGAGATTGCATCATTGCACTCCAGCCTTGGCAACAAGAGCGAAACTCTGTCTCAAAAGAGAAGAAAGAGAAATAATAAATGTTTGAGATGATCGATATGCTAATTACCCTGATCAGATCACTGTACATTGTTTGTATTGCAATATTTACTCTGTACCCTATAAATATATACGATTATTACATGTCAATTTCAAAAGTTAAAGAAAAAGAAAAAAAGCAATACAGCCAGTTAAAGGAAGGAGCTGCATTTTGAGGAAGGAGGTAGGAGAATAAAAAAGTTTTGGAGAAGAGAGTGTGTTGTGTCATGGAGAAAGAAATGACAGAGAAGAGACCCAGAGGAAAGAGGAAAAGGATAAGATGGGATGGAGCCTGAGAGAGCAGAGACTTGTTCTAGTCACTACTTCAACTGAATATAATATGCCTGCTCATTCTTTTTTAACAGCTTTATTAAGATATCACTCACAGGGCTGGGTGAGGTGGCTCATGCCTGTAATCTCAGCACTTTGGGAGGCTGAGGGGGGGCGGATCACCTGAGGTCAGGAGTTCAAGATCACCCTGACCAACATGGATGAAACCCCATCTCTACTAAAAATACAAAAAATTAGCTGGGCATGGTGGCGTGTGCCTGTAATCCCAGCTGCTCAGGAGGCTCAGGCAGAAGAATCACTTGAACCTGGGAGGCAGAGATTGCAGTGAGCTGAGATCGCGCCACTGCACTCCATCCTGGGCGACAAAAGCAAAACTACGTCTCAAAAAAAAAAAAAGAAAGACAAAAAGATGTCACTCACATGCCATGAAGTCCACCAGTTTAAGGCATCTATTCAATGTTGTGAAAGGTATTTACAGCATTGTGCAACCATCACCATAATCTAATTTTAGAACATTTCTATTGTCCTTAAAAGAAAACTTATACCTACTAGCAATCACTTCTTACTTCCCCATTCTCCCTGCAGCCCTAGGCAATTGCTAAATCTATTTTCTGTCTCTTGTAGTTTTGACTATACTGAACATTTCATGGAAATAAGATCTTACATTTGTGGTTACTTTTGACTGACTTCTTTCACTTAGGTCAATGTTTTTGAGGTTCATCTATATCGTAACCTATATCACTACTTATTCTATTGCTAATTTTCCATTGTGCCTTATGTCACACTTAATTTATCCATTCATCAGCTGATGGATATTTGAGTTGCTTTCAATTTTGGGTTTTATGAATAATGCTGCTATGAACATTTGTGCCTGAGTTTTTGTGTGCACCTGTTTTCACTTCTCTTGTGTGTATAACTAGGAGTGAAATTTTTATGTCCGGCCAGGTGTGGTGGCTCACGCCTGTAATCCCAGCACTTTGGGAGGCTGAGGTGGGCAGATCACCTGAGGTCAGGAGTTTGAGATCAGCCTTGCCAACATAGCAAAACCCCCTCTCTACTGAAAATATAAAAATTAGCTGGGCATGGTGGGTGCCCGCTTGTAATCCCAGCTATTCAGGAGACTGAGGCAGGAGAATTGCTTGAACCTGGGAGGCAGAGGTTGCAGTGAACCGAGATCACACCACTGTACCCCAGCCTGGGAGACAGAGCAAGACTCTGTCTCAGAAAAAAAAAAAAAATTCTTGTGTCATATGGTAGCTCTCTATTTATCCTTTTGAGGAACTACCAAATTGTTTTCCAAAGTGGCTGCACCACTTCGCATTCCCACCTGTACTGTATGAGAGTTCCAATTTCTTTACATACTGGCCAGCACTTGTTATTGTCTTATTTCTTAAACTTCATTGAGACGTAATTCACGTACCATACAATTCACCCACTAAAGGTGTTTAATATGTTCACAGAATTATCAACCACTACCATAAGCAATTTTAGAACAGTTTTATTGTCCCAGAAAGAAACCTGTACTCATTAGAAGTCACTTTCCATTTCCCCCAACTTTCCCATTCCCCCCAGGCAACAACTAACCTACTTTCCCTTTCTATAGACTTTTAATTATGGGCTTTGATTATAGGCAGTTGAATGGGTAAGATACAGTAGCTTCTGGTTTTCCTTCACATTTTCATAGAGATTAATGGTGCTGAGCACCTTTTCATGTGCATATTAGCCACTCCTAGATTTCCTTTGTAAAAATGCTTCTTAAGATATTTTGCCTATTTTTAAAAATTGGGTTGCCTTTTTGGTTTTTGTTTGTTTGCTTTTGTGTGTCTTTTGAGACAGGGTCTCACTCTGTTGCCCTGGCTGGAGTGCGGTGGCACTATTACAACTCATTACAGCCTCAACCTCTCTGGGCTCAGGTGATCCTCCCACTTCAGCTTCCCAAATAGCTGGGACTACAAGCTTGTGCCACCATGTCTACACTGCTTTATTTTTTGTAGAGATGGAGTCACACCATATTGCTCAGGGTAGTTTCTCACATCTGGACTCAAGCAATCCTCCCACCTCAGCCCCGCCAAGTAGCTGGGACTACAGGCATGCACCATCACACCGGGCTAATTTTTATATATTTTTGTAGAGATGAGATCTCACTATGTTACCTAGGCTGGTTTTAAACTCCTGGGCTCAAGAGATCCGCCCAGGTAGGCCTCCCAATGGGCAGGGACTATGGGTGCAAGCTACTTTGCCCAGCAATCTTCTTTTTGAGTTGTAAGAGTTCTTTATACATTTTGGATAAGTCCCTTATCAAATTTAGTTTGCAAACATTTTCTCCCATTCTGTGGACTTCCTTTTCACTTAGTAATGTATTCTTTTGACACTCCTTATTAGTCCTGGCAACTCCGCCTCTTCGGTCCAGCTTGAGGCCACATCTGCAGATCTGACTCTCTTCTTATTCCTCAAACTTCAGCATCCTTACTTGTAACCCTTCCTATTTATTTTATTTTTTCAGGTAGGCAGTCTAATAGTCAATTTCCACTTCCTTATACCTCTTTTTCTCCAAAAGCAAGTAGTACTGATAAATTCACCTGCTCTAAAGCCTTGGATTCCTTTAGAAATTAGGAGCTCAGAGTGCAGTGTGGAGGCACACAGTCTAAAAACAGCAAGGCTCCTTTATTTGTAACACAAAATGTATTCAATTTTCTACTTGTGAAAAGATTGTAGATATTTGGTCCAAAAACATTATCAGAGGGCTGAGGTCCCTTTTCTCCTTTTTAGGCTTTAATTTTGAACTAAATCTTTATTTGAGTACTTGTAACATTATTTTTTTAAAAAAATCAAGGACAATGAATAATTTTTACCACCAAAGAATAGAAACATAACCAGGCATATATAGTATATATAAGTTAATTTAAAGATTTCTGAATTAGATATGATGCAGTTAATCATACTAATTACTAATCTGATTCTCCTCTTATTCCTCAAACTTCAGCATCCTTACTTGCAACCCTTCCTATTCATTTTATTTTATTTTATTTTTTCAGTGTAATAGTCCATTTCCACCTCCTTATTTATCTGTCCCATGTAGTTCTAAACGCACCTAGAAATATTTGTCTCTCCCCTATGACAAGATACATTTAAACAAGGTTACTTTATTAATAACAAAATTACTATGATTATAATATTTAGGAAAGAGGGAAACTAACTATGGATGATCTTTTTAAAAAATTATATAATTCAGGCCAGGTATGGTGGGTCACATCTATAATCCCAGCACTTTGTGAGGCTGTGGTGGGCAGATTGCTTGAGTCCAGGAGTTTGAGACCAGCCTTGGCAACACAGCAAAACCCCATATCCACAAAAAAATACAAAACTTCACCAGCGTGATGACACGCACCTGTAGTCCCAGCTACTTGGGAGGCTGAGGTAGGAAGATCACTTGAGCCCAGGAGGTGGAGGCTGCAGTGAGCCAAGATCATGCCAGTGTGCTCCAGCCTGGGTGGCAGAGCAAGACCCTGTCTCTAAAATAAATAAATAATATAGTAATATATAATTCATAAACTGGGCATTAAAAATCTCAAATACATTTGTTGAAGATGTGCTTAGTGAAGAAAGAACATCAAGTTTACATAACTTGATGTCTATTACTGTACTACTAAAAATTAATTATAATTGTAAACCAAAAATAAAATTCTGAGCCTCCTAACCAACTGATGGGCCCTGTCTCTAGGTCAAGGGCATTCCAAAGAAACCTGAAAAACTTATTCAGGTCATGATGGCAAGAGAGTCAAACATGTCTCACGACATCCTCCTCCCTTTGGAATTCAGGCATGACTGACCAGCATTAACGTGAAAACAGAGATCTTAAGACTGACAAAGCAGACTCTTTATAGCAATAAGATAGCAAATTCCAACTTGACTCCAGTTTAGCATCACAGGACAGATAGCAGGCCCTGAAAGAAACTGAAATATTTTACCCCAAAATATATTTCTTTGACATATTTTGAAACGGCCCTGCAAAGCTGTCTCTTGTGGGGAAAAGTCTACATCCTGTAGAGAATCCCCTTCCCTTTCTGGATTTTTTTCCCCCTGATCCAGAAGATAATTAACTAATAGTCTGGCACCTTTCTAGGTGTGATAAGAGCTCTGAAGCCTGCTGCCTGGAGGCTTCCTCTGTATTATAAAATCTTGATCTCCACAACCCCTCATCTTAATCCAGATACTCCTTTCTATTGATCCCAGGTCTTTAGATAGTGACTCTTTCAAACAGTTGCCAACCAGAAAATCTTTGAATCCGGCCAGGTGCAGTGGCTCATGCCTGTAATCCCAGCACTTTGAGAGGCCAAGGTGGGGAGACCACTTGAGACCAGGAGTTCGAGACCAGTCTGGCCAACGTGGCAAAACCCTGCCTCTACTAAAAATTAAAAAATTAGCCGGGTGTGGTGGTGCACACCTGTAGTCCTAGCTACTCGGGAGGCTCAGGCACAAGAATCACTTGAACTTGGGAGGTGGAGGTTGCAGTGAGCCGAGATTGCACCACTGCACTCCAGCCCGGGTGACAGAGTAAGACTCTGCCTCAAAAAAAAAGAAAGAAAGAAAGTTTATTTTGCCAATGTTAAGGACACATGCCCATGACACAGCCTCAGGAGGGCCTGACGATATATGCACAAGGTGGTCAGGGCATAGCTTGGTTTTATAGATTTTAGGGAGATTTGAGACATCAATTAATATACGTAAGGTGAACCTTGGTTAGGTCCAGAAAGGTGGGACAACTCAAAGCAAAGGCAGGACAGCATAGGGTAAATAAGAGAAAAGTGTTTGCATTATCTTGAATTTCTGATTAGACTTTCCAAAGGAAGCGATTAGATATGCATTTATCTCAGTGAGCAGAGGGATGACTTTGAATAGAAAGGGAGGCAGGTTTGCCCTAAGCAGTTCCCAGCTTGACCTTTCCCTTTAGTTCAGTGATTTTGGTGTCCCAAGGTTTATTTGCCTTTTGTACATGTATAATCATGTCTTTGTTCCAGCCCTCAAAATTCAATACAATCGAATAAATATCCTTTTCGCCATTTTGTAGGCTCTGAAATGAAAACAAAGATGTAAGAGGCATTCATATATTTACACATAGTAATTGCATATTTGTTTTGATTTGAGTCTTATGTAAACTTCCTCAAACTGAGATAATGTATTGTTCTTATGAGAAAGCGCAAGTTCGTTGATTTATATGATTTAAATGTTGATTTATTCAATAATCACTGTACTAACGGAAAGCCTAAATGAAGATTCAACAGGGAAAAGATAACCATCATTTCCTTACCTGAACAGTCTGTAATCTAGGAAATGGGCAAGTAACTGCATGATGCATTTATAACTCTTGGTACATTCATGGACTGTTAAGCACAGGGTGTTATAAATGCAGATGGGAGGCAGACTTGCAAGGAAGCAGCATCGTTGAAATTGAGACCTTATGGGTGAACAGGCATTACCCAGATGAAGAACGTCCAAGCAAAGGAAACAGTATGTACAAAAGCCTAGAGATTAAAGAGACAGGGCCTAATTTAGGGGGAATAATGTTGTTTCCTATGATTGGAAGATAAAGGGGAGACACACAGTTGAGTGCTGAGAGAAGAGGGCTGAACAGGAAGCTGGGGCCTCGTCGCCAAGGACACTGCAAACTGCATTAAGAAAAGCAATGGTGCCTGGCACGGTGGCTCCTCATGCTGCCCATGGTCCCAGCTACCCGGGAGGCTGAGGTGGATCAACTCCAGAGCCCAGAAGTTCCAGGCTACAGTGAGCTATAACCGCATCTCTGCACTCCAGCCTGGGTGACAGAGTCACATAGGATCTTAAGCAGAAGGATAATAGTATGAGATTTGCACTTAAGAGATATAATAATAATGATGATAATAACAATAATGATTGCTAACATTCCCTTGTAAAGAAAATGCCAAATAGTTTGCTAAATGTTTTACATCATACACTTTGTAACATATTTTTCAAGTAAGATCACTGTGGCTGACAACAAAAGCTTTATAAATTAAAATAGAAAGTAGAAGAGAGGAA
Source organism: Piliocolobus tephrosceles (assembly GCF_002776525.5). Taxonomy (NCBI): domain Eukaryota; kingdom Metazoa; phylum Chordata; class Mammalia; order Primates; family Cercopithecidae; genus Piliocolobus; species Piliocolobus tephrosceles. Next base: position 107,938,449 of record NC_045442.1, on the reverse strand, counting down.
CATTTTTGTTTGCTTAAATAGAGCTTTGCTCCATAATTCCCAGCACAAGTATGGCTTATATGAAGTGTGAACATTGGCTAAAGAGATGATGATTTGACAATGTAAACAAACAAGGCATTTTTCATTATGGGAACATAGAATTATTTGGAAAAAAATGGTTAAACTATAGTAAGTAGGTTTGATTTATGTTTATGATTTTGATTTATGCAGGGAAATAACTATGTCAGCTTAATAACTTTGTGTGTGTGTGTGTGTACTGAGGTTCGTGGGGATTCAGTGGAAAGTCCTTGGAAGAATATTACAAATGGGCCAGGCATAGTGGCTCACGGCTGTAATCCCAGCACTTTGGGAGGGCAAGGTGGGCAGATCACCTGAGGTCAGGATTTCGAGACCAGCCTGGCCAACATGGTGAAAACTCATCTCTACTAAAAATACAAAAATTGGCTGGGCTTGTTGGTGCACACCTGTAGTTCTAGCTACTTGGGAGGCTGAGGCACGAGAATCGCTCGAGCCTGGAAGGCAGAAGTTGCAGTGAGCCGAGATCATGCCACTGCATTCCAGCCTGGGAAATAGAGTGAGACTCCGTTTCAAAAAAAAGAAAGAAAAGAAAAAAAAAAGAATACTACAAATGTTTACCTTAAGTCATGAAGGTATACATAAAGGTTTTGGAAAGACATAAAACTATCAGAAGGATAGCTTCTTTTACTGATAGCTTCTTCAAAGGTATTATTTAAATGATTAGCTATGGAAATTCTCATAAAATTACTTTGCAACACAGGCTAGATATGCTCCCAGAAATGATATTAAATATTTTTAATATTTATGAATATCTGAATGAATTCAGGTCATGGAGCTGGAGGCTCCTTGCTGGTTTCTGCGTGCTGTGTAGATTCAGAGATCTAAGAGAGGGACCATACAGGCATAAGGACATCTGGGAACCTTGGAAGCCATAGGATGTTGGCTGTTCACCAAGGAATATGGAAGTATTTTAATATTTTATTTCCAATCTGTATGACTATACCAGTAGCTATTAGCTGAATATCAGCTGTATATTTTTTTTGTTGTTGTTGTTTGTTTGTTTTTGAGATGGAGTCTTGCTGTGTTGCCCAGGCAGGAGTGTAATGGTGCAATCTCGGTCCACTGCAACCTCCGCCTCCCGGGTTCAAACCATTCTCTTGCCTCCCAAGTAGCTGGGATTACAGGCGCCCGCCATCACGCCTGGCTAATTTTTTTTAATTTTTAGTAGAGACGGGGTTTTACTATGTTGGCCAGGCTGATCTCGAACTCCTGACCTCATGACCCACCCGCCTAGGCCTCCCAAAGTGCTGGGATTGTGGACATGAACCACCATGTCTAGCCTTATCAGCTGTATATGTTTTTGGTTTTAGTATGAATAGGAAGAGTTATATAAAGATGGCATGATGGTAATCATATGTATAAGGTTACAAGAAAAATATACTCAGAGAACACTGCATTTGAAAACAATCACCAAATTTTACATCCCACAAATAGATTGTGTTGCACAGAAGATGAATCATGACTGGGCACAGTGGCTCACAACTGTAATCTCACTGCTTTGGAAAACCGAGGCAGGAGAATCACATGAGCCCACGAGTTCAAGACCAGCCTAGGCAACATAGTGAGACCTCATCTCAACAAAAAACTTCAAAATTAGGCCCGGTGCAATGGCTCAAGCCTGTAATCCCAGCACTTTGGGAGGCTGAGACGGGCAGATCACGAGGTCAGGAGATCGAGACCATCCTGGCTAACACGGTGAAACCCTGTCTCTACTAAAAAATACAAAAAAACTAGCCAGGCGAGGTGGCGGGCGCCTGTTGTCCCAGCTACTTGGGAGGCTGAGGCAGGAGAATGGTGTAAACCCGGGAGGCGGAGCTTGCAGTGAGCCGAGATCTGGCCACTGCACTCCAGCCTGGGCGACAGAGCGAGACTCTGTCTCAAAAAAAAAAAAAAAAAACAATTTCAAAATTAACTGGGTATGGCGGTGTGCACCTATAATCTCAGCTACTCAGGAGGCTGAGATGGGAGAGTCACTTGAGAACCCACGAGGTTGAGGCTGCAGTGAGTCATGATCGTGCCACTGCACCCCAGCTTACGAAACAGAGTGAGATCCTGTTTCAAAAAGAGAGAGAGGGAGAGAGAGATTGGGAGAAAAAATATGAGTCAGAACCTCAAAAGAGTGCATAAGCAGAACTCAAATCTAAACTGTTTAACATTTAGCGTAATGGGGATTTATTGTATTAAAACATTGGAAGAAGCATAGTTTTGGTTCTCCACTCTATAGGATATGAAATTGACAGAACGAACTATCATTTTCAGATATATATATATATATATATATATATATATATATATATCTGAAATACTGAATATATAAGAATATTGGGAGCCAAAATAATACTCTTTTTTTTTGGCAAGTACATCTCCTTGTCAAGGTGTATGGCGGGAGGTGATAGAGTAGAACTTGGAAAGCAAGGATACGTCAGGACTGCCCCTTGTTACTGCGTGATCTTTGACAAGTTCATGTATTAGAGTACTAGTTTAGCTTCTGTAATGCAAATCAAAGAAGAATGGCTTAAATAAAACACCTTAATTTATGTCTCTCTCACTTAAAAGTTCATGTGAGAACTTTTAAGTAGGCCACTTCATGTGGTCATCTGCAGACTTGGGTTTTTCCATGTCATAAATTATGTTTCTTATCTACATTATCGAAGCTGATTCAACACCACAAACAATGTTCCTGTCTGCTGAGTATGGGGAAAACATAAGAAAGTGGAAGAAACTCCTTTAAAAGGTATGACCTATAAATTATAATCACTACAGGGGACTTTTTTTTCCTTTTTGAGACATGGTCTCACTGTGTCACCCAGACTGGAATGCACGGGTGCAATCCTAGCTCACTGCAGCCTTGACCTCTGGGGCTCAGGTGATCCTCCTGCCTCAGTTTCCTGAGTAGCGAGGGCTGCAGGTATGGCCACCACACCTGGCTAATGTTTTAAATATTTTTTTGTAGAGATGAGGTCTCACCATGTTGCCCAGGCTGCACAGTTCGAAATAGTGGAAACTGGTCAGAGTAGTGAAAGGTGGCAGGGTTTGATAATTGTTCACCACTGCATTCTAGGCTGAGTGGCAGAGAGAGACCCTGTCTCAGGAAAGGAAAGGAAAGGAAAGGAAAGGAAAGGAAAGGAAAGGAAAG
>NC_045442.1:107906689-107935225 GCF_002776525.5 Piliocolobus tephrosceles | reverse complement strand
AGGAAAGGAAAGGAAAGGAAAGGAAAGGAAAGGAAAGGAAAGGAAAGGAAAGGAAAAGGAAAAGGAAAATGGAAAAGGGAAAAGGAAAGGGAAAGGGGAAAGGAAAAAGGAAAGGATAAAGGAAAGGAAAGGAAAGGAAGGAAAGGAAAGCAAAGGAAAGGAAAGGAAAGGAAAGGAAGGAAAGGAAAGGAAGGAAAGGAAAGGAAAGGAAAGGAAAGGAAAGGAAAGGAAAGGAAAGGAAAGGAAAGGAAACGAAAGGAAAGGAAAGGAAAGAAAGGAAAGGGAGAAGAGAAGAAGTGTGGAGAGAGTGGAGAATTGTATCAAATGATCAGTTTGTAGAAACCATCTAGCCCAGCGCCTGGAGCATATTAAGTGCTCAATAGTAGTTAGTTCTTCCCTTCCTATCTTTATGCAATGGTAGCGCTGATGTTGTTCATAGGATTCTTGTTTCCAGAGGTTGTAAAAATGCAACCTGGCGTAAGGAACAGCCTTGTGGTGCCAGTTCAGCTGTGGTTCTTCATTCTGTGCCACATTCCTTAAGATGTATTCACAAGTTTTACTAGTTCATATTTTACTATTCAGTAGTATCTGAGTAGTACTGAAGGGCCCCTGAATCTCCTTCTATTTTGGCAAAATGAATGTGAAGACATAAAGGAAGAGTATCTAGGAAATTTGAAGCATCCCATTGGGATCTAAGCTTTGAAGAAGAACCTGGTCCATTGGCTAGGTGCAGTGGCTCATGCCTGTAATCCCAGCACTTTGGGAGGTGGAGGCAGGCGGATCACAAGGTCAGCAGCTCGAGGCCATCCTGGCAAACACAGTGAAACCCTGTCTCTACTAAAAATACAAAAAAAAAAAAAAAAAAAAAAAAAAAATAGCCAGGTGTGGTGGCGGGCACCTTTAGTACCAGCTACTACTCGGAAGGCTGAGGCAGGAGAATTGCTTGAACCCAGGAGGCAGAGGTTACAGTGAGCTGAGATCGCGCCACTGCACTCCAACCTGAGCGACAGAGCAAGGCTCTGTCTCAAACCAACAAACCAACAAACAAACAGAGCCTGGTCCAAATCCTACCTTGCCTTGCCTTCAGCTATTTCTCTTCCACCCTCCACTTTCCCAAAATATATCCCAAGAAACTAGCCTTTCCTGGGGGCCATCACCCTTTGTTTTCTTTCCATTTGTTTTGAGACAGGGTCTCAATCTATCACCCAGGCTGGAGTCCAGTGGTGTGACATTAGCTCACTGCAACCTCTGCCTCCTGGGCTCATGCAATCCTCCCACCTCAGGCTCCTGAGTAGCTGAGACTACAGATGTGCACCACCATGCTCAGCTAACTTTAAATGTGTGTGTGTGTTTGTTTGTTTGTTTGTTTGAGACAGAGTCTTGCTCTGTCGCCTGGCTGGAGTGCAGTGGTGCGATCTCGGCTCACTGCAACCTCTACCTCCTGGGTTCAAGTGATTCTCCTGTCTCGGCCTCCTGAGTAGCTGGTACTACAGGGGCATGCCACCATGCCCAGCTAATTTTTGTATTTTTAGTAGAGACAGAGTTTTGCCATGTTGGCCAGGATGGTCTCAATCTCTTGACCTCGGCCTTGGCCTCCCAAAGTGCTGGGATCACAGATGTGAGCCACTGCACCCGGCCTAATTAAAATTATTTTTTGTAGAGACAGCGTCTCACTATATTGCCCAGGCTGGTCTTGAACTCTTAGCCTCAAGCAATCCTCCCACCTCAGCCTCCCAAACTGCTGAGATTCCAGGCATGAGCCACCACTCTTGGCAACCTTTCTTTTCTATCCAGACCTAGGTCCTAGGTTCCTGAGACCTTTGTGTAGTATCTCCCAACTTTTCTGAGCAACCCTAATATATCAGACTTAAGATATCCTTCATCCATTATTATGTAAAGGAAAAGTCCTGTTCCCCTTCTAATTGTATTCTCCTTATTTTTTATTTTAATTTTTAATTTTTGTGAGTATGTAGTAGGCATATATATATTTACAGAGTACAGGAGATATTTTGGTAGAGGCATGCAATGTGATGTGTAATAATCACGTCATGGAAAAGAGGACACTATCCCCTCAAGCATTTATCCTTTGTGTTACCAACAATCCAATTATACTCTTTCAGTTATTTTTAAATGTACAATTAAGTCATTATGACTGGATTCACCCTGTTTATTCTCCTTATTTTTATAATAGCTAGCCTCCAAGATGGCGCCCAATAATCTTTACCTCATGGCATTCACTTACATTTTCCCCTCACCCCTCAATTTCTTGTATAGCCTCCTCTCACACTGAGTCAAAGCTGACCCATGTGGTGGAATTGATGCAGTGTGACATACAAGACTAGGTCACGAAGGGCATGAAATATTTTGCATTGCTCCTTTTTGAATCCCTGGCTCTCAGGCAAGCAAGCCACCATGCCATGAAAACACTCAGGCAGTCCTGGTAAAACCCATGTGTCAACAGCCAGCAACAACCAACACTTGTTGGGGTGAGCCACCTTGGAAGCAGAACCTCCTGCCCCAGTCAAGCCTTCCAATGGCTGCAGCCTCTGCTGACATCGGACTCTGTTCTCACCAACCACTAAGCCAAGCTTTTCTGAATTTCTGATCTGTAAAAATTGAAGAGACAACAAATATGTATTGTCATTTTAAGTCATTATGTTTTGGGGTGATTTGTTACATAACAATAAAGAATTAATATGCTATTGATTTTTACTCTATTTTGCTAGACTTGTTGTATTAGTCCATTTTCACACTGCTATAAAGAACTACCTGAGACTGGGTAATTTATGAAGAACAGAGGTTTAATTGACTCACAGTTCTGCAGGATGTTCAGGAAGCATGGGTGAGAGGCCTCAGGAAACTTACAATCATGAAAGAAGGTGAAGGGGATGCAAGCATGTAGAGAGAGCAAAGGTGGGAGATGCTACACACTTTTAAACAAGCGGATCCCCTGAAAACTCACTATCACAAGAACAGCAAGTGGGACATCTGCCCCCGTGATCCAATCACCTCCTACCAGGTCCCACTTCCAACACTTGGATCACAATTTAACGTAAGACTTGGGTGGGGACACAGAGTTAACCATATCATTTGTCATGTATTTCTTTTCTCAAATGTTCTCCCATTGTATTTGTTGGGCATTTTCCTGAGTGAATCACTGCTATTTTTCAATTAAAATGCAGTAAAGAAATTGAAGGGAAATGGAATGCAAAGCAGTTTTCGACGGAAAGATGATATACATTGGTGTATTGCGATTAGCCAGTAATACATTAAAGTTCTTTAGGAATTATTTCTTTTTAAAATATAATTCACAGTTATCCATATAATCCTCCCCATTAATTCACTGCAATTTGCTTTCATGAATGGAAGGGAAAGGACTTCTTTTGCATGCTGCAAAACAGAAACACCAATGACCCACAACCTGCCTTATCTGTGAAAAATTCCTGCAGGTGCACCATTAATAGTCGTAGAGATAACAAGTTTACCTTTTACCTTTTCACAATTCCCCCCAAATCTCAGTATATATGTGAAAGTATAACATTTGTGAAGATTGTACATACCATGATCAATAAGTAAATATTAACTGAGAAACCATTCTTAGAACAAATGAATGAAATTTCACATATGAAATATATTTTCTTCTATAATATATCCCATTTTTCCTATCCACAGTGACTGTCATTGTGTATAAGCAGAATCTACATACGATCACGAAGACTGTGGGATGCCTAACTTAGGCATCCTGGTAATAATCGGTAATGGTTATGACTGATATAAGCATCAGTCATGTGATGAACCATTAATTATTAAAACAGGCAAGTAATTAGCTTGACCTTAATGATTTCAAGCACAGATTCCAATTGCACAACAGAGTTCACTATATTTAGCCTTATTATTTTATTCCCATATCCTTAGAAAGAAGACTTCAATTAAAGTTTCTGTTTGTTTGTTTGTTTTTGCAGAGACATGGTCTTGGTATGTTGTCCAGACCTGTCTTGAACTCCTGGCCTCAAGCAATCCTCCCGCCTTGTCCCCTCAATGTTATGGGATTACAGGCGTGAGCTACCACACCTGGCCTTATTTAGCCTTATTCCATTTTTTTTTTTTTCTAATTTACTATCCTTTTTCTTCCCAATCTTCCCTTTATTCCTAAGAGACTATGATTTCTTCTTTTGAGGTTCTTTCTAGATTTATCTTTCTGGGAATCTAATGAGATGATAATATTGAGACCACCTATTAAGGTAGGTTTTAACCTTAATCCTGAAAATGTTCATGTCTTTGATGCTACAAGCAGCTCTAAGCACCTCACACTTAAGGAAACCTCTACTAGGGCTAATTCTTGCTCTTCCAATGAAAACACACATCTAAGCTTGAGTTTCAATGTCTTCTAGTGGCTGGCTCATTCTGACTACTCTGCTTCCACGGTGTCCACTTTCCCATGGCCAGACTCCTGACTCTCCTGCTTCTGCCAAATTTCAAGTCCAGAATAGGGTCTTCATTGCTTCAAACGAGACTTCTATCCTTTAGGACAAAATTAACCTCATATCTCCTTTATGCAACTTTACTAGACAAAACATACTATAGATATTGAATCTGTCAAAGTTTTTAGTTGCAAGCAACAGCACTCTCTCTCAGTAGCTTTAAATATATAAAATGATCTTTGAAAGTTCAGAGAACTCTTCAGAGAGTCGAGTTGGAACAACCCTACACTGTAGAAGGGATGGCTCCAGGGGAGACATCAATCCCCCTGCCAATGCATATGGACAGAACAGTTTGTATAGCTATTGCTGGGGACTCTGGCACAAGATGGTCCACACTTCAGCTTCTTCCTGTTACTCATTGCAGGATTTAAATCCTGGGTGAGTGGGTGTGTTTGACAGATGGAGCCTCAGTTGAATCCTGGACATTGCTTCATAGGTACCTGGGAGAATGAGTCCAGGCTCCTATCTGGCAGAAGAAGGGCTCTTAATGTGAGGAAAGGTTGTTTAAAAACACCCTGGGCAGTGACAAACATGAAAAATGCCCTCCATAGTCAGTAACTCTTAAAACTCTATGTATTAGGCCTGGCACAGTGGCTCATGCCTATAATCCCAGCACTTTGGGAGGTCGAAGCGGGAGGATCACTTGAGCCAAGGAGTTCAAGGTCAGTCCGGGCAACACACAGAAACCTCGTCTCTACAAAAACAAATTAGCTGGGTGTGGTGGCACACACTTGTAGTCTCAGTTGCTTGGGAGGCTAACGCAGGAGGATCACTTGAGCCCACCCTGTCTCAAAACGAACAAACAAACAAAACAAAAAAATCTGTGTGTGCTATGAGCTATGATCATGCCAGTGCTCTCCAGCCTGGGTGACAGAGACCCTGTCTCAAAAAACAAAAACAAAAAAAAAAAAACAAACAAAAAAAACCCCTGAAACTCCAAAACAACAACTCTATGTGCTGTGTGTCATTCAACATGAGTATGACTATTAATCTATTCAGCAGCCATGATTTTATTTAGGGTCCACTTCTAACAAAATTGTGAAGTCAACCTCTCACTTAACTTTTTTGCATAGTTTTCTCCAATCCTAGACTCTCCATTTCTCTCTCTCTCTTTTTCTCTCTTTCTCGGTGTTTTTCTGTGTTTCAGCTGGTAAACTTACTCTTACTTATCATCAGGGTACTCTTATCTTTTCATGGAATTGTGGCTGGGTAGACAGAGGAAGGGAATACTTTTGAGGTCTCCAACGTTATTAGCGATCTGGCTGCTTGCTCTTTGAGCCCAGCCCGCGTATTATGCAGGCATTTGCATTGAAATGTTCTAAAAGTTCTAAGAAATTGTATTTTGGTGAAGGCCAGTATGTTTCATAATTTAGTTATCCCATTTACACTCTAAGCTTTTAAAAGTTGTTTCCATATCATTTACTATAGCATAAAAGTCATATAATTTTAAGGTTGAAAGAAATCATGGAGATCATTAAACCTTCTTTTATAGGTGGGATAATTAAGAGCCAGGGAGATGTAATGATCTGTTCTAAGTCAAACAATTAGTTTTGAGGCTGGGAGTAGAATCTGGAGGTCCCTATTCTAGCTTACATTAGCAAATTATAAGACATTCACCAAATAGCAGAGATCCTAGGTGTTCATGGGTATGATAGAGGAATGAATGCTATAAGAGGAAATAGAGAAAAATATGAAAATAACTATTTTCCATCTCAGTTATTAATAGGTTGACCATTTATCCTATTTTTTCTAGGCACTCCCAATTTACACCTGATATCTGAAATAATTATTAATAGAAATCCTTTTTACTCTAAAAATGTACTGGTTCAGAACATAAATTATAGGTTACTTAATGAAACACACTAAAAAATTGCATTGTTTTTCAATGATTCCCTTTGCTCAGAAAATGTATTGAAGTGAGAGTTGGCCAGTACTGTAAATACAATAATCCATCAGAGTACAACTGAAGCTGTAATGCATTGGTTTTCAAATTCCAAGTCACAGTCACTAGTTAGCCATGAAATGAACTTAAGTAATAACTGACATTTAAAATAAGGAATAAAATGGAAGATAAAATAGAATGCATTATAGGTAGTAACAATACATGCTATTTTATGAAACATCTCAGTTTTGCATACATACACATGCCTTTACGTAAGGATGCTACAAAATTTCTAAAATACTCAAGAATAACTCATTTATTTAAATGCTATTAAAGATGTTGAAGTGTATTTTTAACATAAAAGATATTTTGACATATCAAGTAAAAAACAGACGACAGAAGAGTATCCCCCTTTTTTTTTTAAAGTCAGCATGTGTGTGTGTGTGTGTGTGTGTGTGTGTGTGTGTGTGTGTATCAGGGTGTCTCAACCTTGGTACTATTGACATTTTGGGATAAATAATTCTTTTTTTGTAAAGAGCTGTCTCATACAGAATAGAATCTTTAGTAGATCATTGATCTTTACCCACAAGATGCCTGGAGCAGCTCTCCTTCCAGTTGTTACAACCAAAAGATGACTCCAGACTTTGCCAAACTGCTGTGGTTGGGAACCGCTGATACAGATATAATTGAAGAAGTTGTCACATTTATAGGCGGTGTCTTCTTGTTTTTGTTTTTGTTATTAAGAGATAGTGTCTGGCTCTATCTGCCAGGCTGGAGTGCAGTGGTGTGATCCTAGCTCACTGCAACCTTCAGCTTCTGTGCTCCAGCTAATCTCCAGCTTCAGCCTCCTAAGTAGATGGGACTATGGGTGTGCTACTCCAAGCCCAGCTAACTTTTTAATTTTTTGTAGAGACACGGTCTCGCTCTGTTAACCAGGCTGGTCTCAAACTCCTGGTCTCAAGTGATCCTCTGCCTTTGCCTCCTGAAGTGCTGGAATTACAGATGTAAGCCACTGCACCGAGCCCTGGGTGGGTTTTTTTTGTTTGTTTGTTTTTGAGACAGAGTCTTGTTCTGTTGCCCAGGCTGGAGTGCAGGGGCAGGAACATGGCTCACTGAAGTCTTGACTTCCTGGGCTCAGGGGATCCTCCCACCTCAGCCTCCTGCGTAGCTGGAACAACAGGCTCATGCCACTACATCTGGCTAATTTCTAAGTTTTTTTTGTAGAGACAGGGATTTGCCACATTGTTCAGGCTGGCCTTGAACTCCTGGACTGAAGCAATCCTGCCATCTCCGCCCCCCAAAATGCTGTGATTATAGGCACAAACCACTGCATCCAGCTCCAGGAGGACTACTTTTAAAATTTTGTTTCTCTCTTTTGCTTATTTACAGGTTTTGACTTTTTTGTAATGACCATGTATTCTTTTCATAATAAGAAATCCCATAAAAACTATTTACATTTAAAACAATGTATTGGCTTCATACTAGTTACATTTATAATTTCAACTGTCAAGAAGATTCTTAAGGAAAAAAATATGTTCCTGTGAAAGGGAAAAAGTTATTTTTTCTCTGCAATCTCTACTCAACATAGAACACTTCTGTGACCAGGTGTAGGGGTTTTTCTCTACACACCAAGCAGTTCTGCGGTGGACACCAACTAGGTGTCCTATAATTCAATTTAATTCTGACACTATCTACCTGGACTTAGAGTCAGATCCCAGAGATTGAGGGCTCTGTCCCACAAGACTGACCTCACTTCACATGTCAATTGCAAGTAGTAGGTTGTCACCTATACCTCTGACCAACTGGTTACAATCTGGGGGTTCCATGATCCCCTACTTGGGTTTGATTAATTTGCTAGGATGGTTCACAGGACTCAGAGAAATAATTGCGCTTATTAGTGTATTATTACTAATGAAGAGTATTACAAAGAGTAGACATGAAAAGATACAGAGGCTGAAGTATGAAGGAGAGAGGATAGAGCTTTCATTGTCCAAGAGTTTTTATGAAGTTTAATCTCCAGTGCCCCCCACAACCCCTTTGCTGGAAGTTGGTGGGTGAGGGGGGCTGAAACTTCTGACCCTCTAATCCTCTAATCACTTGATCTTTCTGGTGATCAGCCCCATCCTGCGGCTAATCGGGGTCCCACCCTAAGTCACCTCATTAGCAGAAACTCTGCCTGTAACCCCAGAATTTTCAGAGGCTGAGGTATGAGGATCGGTCAAGCTCAGGAGTTTGAAACCAGCCTGGGCAACATAGAGAGCCCTCCTCTCTACTAAAACTAAACAAAATTAGCCAGGCATGGTGGCACACACCTGTAGCCCCAGCTACTCTGGAGGCTGAAGTGGGAGGACCAGTTGAGCCTAGGAGGTTGCGGCTGCAGTGATATATCATTGCACCACTGCACTCCAGCCTGAGTGACAGAACAAGACCCTGTCTGGAAATAAATAAATAAATAAATAAATAAATAAATAAATAAATAAATAAAAACAAAAATAAAAAAATAAGGTAGAGCTACATATTGTGACATGAAACATGTCCAGTATATACTAATTAAGTAAAGAAAGAATATGTACCATATAATTCTGTAATGCCAAATTTTTGCTCATATATATATGATATATATAATCTATATGTGCATATTAAAACGTCTGAAAATATATATATAATAAATGTTAACAGTAGTTACCACTGGAGTGGGAGATGAGGGAGATGGGATGGGATGTAAAGGAATTTTACTTTTATTTTTACATGCGTGCATTGCTTTAATTTTTTTTTTGTTTGTTTGTTTTTTGAGACGGAGTCTCGCTGGTCCCCCAGGCTGTAGTGCAGTGGCGCGATCTTGGCTCACTGTAAGCTCTGCCTCCCGGGTGTACGCCATTCTCCTGGCTCAGCCTCTGGAGTAGCTGGGACTACAGGAGCCTGCCACCACGCCCGGCTAATTTTTTGTATTTTTAGTAGAGACGGGGTTTCATCGTGTTCGCCAGGATGGTCTCGATCTCCTGACCTCGTGATCCACCTGCCTCGGCCTCCCAAAGTGCTGGGATTACAGGCGTGAGCCACCGCGCCCGGTCTGCTTTAATTTTTTAACACACTTTTTTTATTAAATAAAAAGCAATATTAAAGTAACTTAATATCTCTCCTACTTTTTCTTCGTTTTCTTTCTTTTCTTTTCTTTTTGGTCACCCAGGCTGGTGTGCGGTGGCATGATCATAGTTCACTGCAGCCTCGACCTCTTGGGCTCAAGCAATCCTCCAGCTTCAGCCTACTGAGTAGCTGGGACTACAGGCACTTATCACCATGCCTGGCTAATTTTTATATTTTTTGTATAGACGGGATTTTGCCATGTTGCCCAGGCTGGTCTTGAATTCTTGGTCTCAAGCAATCCTCCCCTCTCTTCTTCCCCAAATGCTGGAATTACAGGCATGAGCCACTGTGCCTGGTCTTCTTTTTTCATTTCCTTAAGTCTTGGCAAAATAGTTTTATAGTATATGGGCATTTTTACAATTGAGCTCTTAGTCAAGAAGGGTGTGTTTCTCAGTCTGGCCTTCTACCCATATAGAAGGAGGGTGGGGTGTGGCTGTTCCCTGCTCCCCACAGAAACACCCTTATGGTCTCTAGGAGGGGTAAGTCATACTGTTATCACATTCACTTACTCACAGACATTTAGCTACTAGGCAAACATTACAAAGATTGTGAACTTTTAAAATGTTGCCACACAAACAGTCAACTGAGTTATGTTAGAAACATCCTTGGTAACAGATTTCTGCATTTATTGCTGTTATTCAACGTTTGTCTGCGTTTGCGTGTCTTGTTTTTCCTACTTTATGTTAAGCTCTTTACAAACAAGGACATACGATTATACTTCTATTTATCCCTGTGCAGGCCTAGTTACTGTTAGCAGACCTGACCATCGTATCGGTTAAGGCAACTAGAAGCAGGCAACAGAGCACAGAACAAAATGGTTCTAGTCTAACTACTGTTCTTTTCTAATAGAAATTAACTGAATTCAGGGAACACGTGAGGTTTTGGGGCTCCTCCCTTCCACCATATGCTGGAATGATTCAAGGCTGTGTATGGGAAATGATCATTCTATTTAAATTATGTCATTTAAACCTCCCTGTTGAGTAACAGACTTGACTTCTCTCAGCAGTCAATTGGATCCACAAGATGAAGAATGCCATTGTGTGAGTAGAGATTTGAACCCTATTGCTAATTACTAGATGACCCCTTGGACTATTATCAAAAGGATCTACACCTTTTCTAAGCCTAAACTCAAGAGTCAATGATTATCCATTCGTCACAGTCTTTTCCCCATACTTTCTCCTACTTTTTTTCTCCTACAAAAACCAAACACCTTAGCCCGGCATAGTCGTGCATACCTGTAGTCCCAGCTACTTGGGAGGCTGAGTTGGGAGGATCACTGGAGCCCAGAAGGTGGAGGTTATAGTGAGCTGAGATCATGCCACTGTACTCCAGCCTGGGTGTCAGAGCAAGACCCCATCTCTATTTAAACATAAGAAGAAGAAAGAAAGAAAGAAAATAAGAAATTATAGGCTGGGTTCGGTGGCTCACACCTGTAATCTCAACACTTTGGGATGCTGAGGCAAGGAGGCCTGAGGTCAGGAGTTTGAGAGCCAACATGGTCAATATGGTGAAACCCTGTCTCTACTAAAAATACAAAAATTAGCTGGGCATGGTGGTGGGTGCCTGTAATCCCAGCTACTCGGGAGGCTCAGGCAGGAGAATCGCTTGAACTCAGGAGGCAGAGGTTGAAGTGAACTGAGATTGTGCCACTGCACTCCAGCCTGGGCGACAAGAGTGAAACACTGTCTCAGGAAAAAAAAAAAAGCTCTCTCTCTCTCTATATATATACATATATATGTGAAAAAAAAAAAAAAAAAAACAACGAACAAACCAAACACCTACTGATTATTTGATCTAGTTAGCATATATTGATTTAAAGTTTCTGGAGTTAAGAGGTCTTTACATAATAGAATTTTCAGTGATTCTTTTCTTCAGTATAATGTTCAAGTTATGCAAGTAATACATAAATACAATTTCAGAAGAGCCATAGGTTTAAATAATTAAGGGTAGCTTTCACTTCTGCCTGGTAATTTCACTTCCAGCTGGTGACGTGTCAGCCTTGGTAGATGAGCTGGAGAAAGAATATTGAGTTACGTGTGCACGACATGATGCTCTCTATTTATTTATTTTTTCACTTTAAATTGTCAGTTCAATAGAACACAAAGAATGAATGTATATCAACTCCACACATCACTTTCCAAGACGCCTGCCTTGATTGCTGAGGTACCATTTTTATTTGACAACATTCAGAAAATATTGAGAGGCTGCTATGTTCTGGGCGCTTTTCAGAATCTCATAGAGCCATATATAGAACCAACGAAACTAAAAATATGACATATCTGTGTACAATTCCCATATGCTTTGTGAAATGCTCAACACGTTTACTTTACAAAATGTAGAAGTATTTTTTAATCATGAAGATTACACAAAAAGTTTATTAAAAAATTATAAATTCAAATAGCATTTCTACTAGTCTAGAGCGCTAAATATTCGTTTCATCTGGGCATGAATGATTTGGCTTTAGTAAGCTTCAGCTCATTTATACCATTTAAACAATTGGATTTAAGCTATCATATAGAGTACTGTGAATTCATCAGAAAAGATAATTAAGATATATAAAATGTTGTCCACGATATATGCAATAATGTCACAAAGTAAGTATTTTTGCTGCTGAGACATTTATGGTTAAAACATAATTATCTTTTTATCTCAAGCAATGAGCATAGTACCTGGCTCATGGTACGGTTTTTAAAAACAGCTTTTATTTAGATACGATTTACATACTATAGAATTCATTCATCCTTTAAATGTATAATTCAGTAGTTTTTAGTATATCCACAGAGTTGTGCAACTATCACCATGATTTTCTTTTTCTTTTTTTATTTTTTAGAGACAAGGTCTTGCTCTGTCACCTGGGCTGGAAGGCAGTGGCAGGATCACTGCAATCTCAAAGTCTCAAAGTCCTGGGCTCAAGTGGTCCTCCAGCCTCAGCCTCTTGAATAGTTGGGACTACAAGTGTACACTACCATGCTCAACTGATTTATTATTACTATTATTATTATTATTATTATTGGTAGAGATGGAGTCTTGAATGTTGCCCAGGCTGGTCTCAAACTCCTGGACTCAAGTGATTCTCCTGCCTCAGCCTCCCAAAGTGCTGGCATTACAAGCATGAACCACCTTGCCCTGCCATAACCCATTTTCTTTTTTCTTTCTGTTTTTTTTTGTTGTTATTGTTGAGATAGGGTCTCCTCTGTCACCCAGGCTGGAGTGCAGTGGCACAACCACAGCTCACTGCAGCCTCGCACTCCCAGGATCAATGGATCCTCCCACCTCAGCCTCCCAAGCATCTGGGATTACAGGCGTGTGCCACCATGACTGGCTAATTTTTGTATTTTGTGTAGGGACAGGGTTTTGCCATATTCCCCAGGCTCGTCTCAAACTCCTGCGCTCAAGTGATCTATCCACCTTGGCCTTCCAAAGTGCTGGGATTATAAGCATGAGCCCCTCGACTAGCCATAAGCTATTTTCAAACCATTTTCATCACTCCAAAAGAAACCCATGCCCATTAGTAGTCACTCCACATTCCCTCCTCATCTCAGCCTACTGTCTATTCTAGACATTTCACATAACTGGAATTATACAGTGTGTGGCCTTTTGCATCTGGCTTTCTTCACTTAGCATGTTTTGAAGATTCATCCATGTTGTAGCATGTGTCTTCATTTTGTTCATGGCTGAATAATATTCCATTGTCTGAATATATCACACTTGGTTTATCCATTCATCATTTGATGGACATGTGGATAGTTTTTACTCTTTGGATATTATGAATACTACTACTATGAACATTGATATACAAGTTTTTGTATGGAGATATGTTCTTATTTTTCTTGGTTATATACCTAAGAGTGGAATTACTGGATCATATGTGTAACATTTTGAGGAACAGCTAAGCTGTTTAAAAAGTATCTGCATCATTTTACAATCCCACAGGGAACATATGAGGATTTTAACTTCTTCACATTTTGTCCAACACTTGCTACTTTCTGTCTGTCTTTTTTTCCCCCTTGCCTTGATACAGGCCTCGTTCTGTCACCCAGGCTGAAGTGCAATGGTGTGGTCATGGCTCTCTGCAACCTCAAACTTTTGAGCTCAAGCAATTCTTCTCCCTCAGCCTCCCAAGTAGCTGGGACTACAGACATGTGCCACCATGCCAGGCTAATTTTTTTCTTAATTTTTTGTAGAGACAGGGTCTTGCTATGTTGCCTCAGCTGCTCTTAAACTCCTGGGATCAAGTGATCCTCCTGCCTCAGCCTCCCAAAGTGCTGGGATTATATGCATGAGCCATGGCTCCTAGTCTAGGAAATTTTTTTCTAGCTTAATTGGACGTATTTAATGTTTATCTAAAGACAAAGGATTCAGCTTCTTTGCACAGTTTTTTAAAAAATCATATCTATAGTCTTCCCACGTTTTAATGTACAGTATATAGCAAAAACTTTACCAGTTATTCTGTGTTAAGTTTTGGGACCCTTTTGAGGAGCTTATAGTTGAGGAAGGGAAAATAGTCATGTAAACCATCAGAATAAAAACAACTCACCTCCTGAAAGCTTATACTCTTCAATCGTTCTGATAATGTAGCAATTTTCATGCATATTAATTTTAATTAATTACATTATATATTTATAGATAATTATGTGAACTCACGAGAAATCAGATTTGCCTCCCTAATCTCTTTGCTGTCACCTGCAAGGTCTTGTTTTCTCTTAGCTTCCAAGGGCCAAAAACAACATCCAGTTCCAAAGCTGCCATCATTTGTGAAGGTTTCCTGAAGTATCACCACCTCTAGGAAGTCTTTCCACATTGAGATACAGAGTGGACAAGGATTCCTACTGTCAATACGCAGTCTTGCATAGTCCACTGCCCCCAGACAAACTAAAAAGATTTTCAAAAATGCATTCATATGTTAATGTTTCAAATCTTCACCTCTTTGTTTTAGTCTGTTGCTAACTTGGTACATCAGAGGTAGTGTGTCTTCTGTGGACCTAGTGTTTTGTTGTTGTTGTTGTTAGTGTTGTTTTCTGCATTTACCCCAACCTGTTAAAATCTATTCTTGCTTTAGGATTTAAATTATAATATTTTCTTTATCTCCCTTCAGGCTCCAGTTATGCTAGCCCTGCTAGGCACACAGTGGGTATGGTAAATATTATTTGATGATGGACTTGCTAACAGTCTTGTCTTGTTTCAGAACACCAGCTAATGAAAGAGTTAAGTGTGAGGTGCTTCATGCACAGAGCAATAGATGCTCAACAAATCAGTGATGAAATCCAAGCATGGTAATTTCCTTTCTCTAATTAGCCATGAGCGCTTCAAGCTCCCAAAGGGGTAGTTACCAGAATTTGAAAAGTTAGACCGTCATTTACCCTCTTCTGAGTTAATTTACCTAACCGGCTGGAGTGACCTGAGCTGGGACCCTGCCAGTCATACCGCCCAAAAATAATTAAAAGCCCTGGCTAGGGTTAGGGGACCTGGATAGTAATCTTGGCTTCACCACTGACAAACCTTGGGAACTCGCTTTCCATCTACTCATTCACTTAGTAAATATTAATTAGGTCCAATTATGTGCCAGGCACTGTGTTAGGGAATGGAAATTTGAGAGCAAGACCCAAGTCTCTCAATGCATGGAATTCACATTCTACGGGAAAGGCTGGGGACCGGATTACAGCCTACATCACCTACAGGTTCAGTCTCCCTATCTCTAAAATGTTAGGACAACCTCTAGGTTCAATTTGAATGTTTGGAGCCTGTTAATTTAGCATTTGATCAAAGCTCAGAATATAGCAAAAGTCTCCCACTACCTCTGGCTTTCCCTTACAAAGGCGGGTATTACAAAAAGGCTCGGTAGAAGCATTTTCTATAGCCTATCTTGCCCCAGAAAGCAGGTCACGACTTTCTCCACCGCTTTTGACCTCTGGCTAGCAATCGCATCTATTTTCAAAAGGCCCTATGTGATACTGCATTTGGTATTCTGAGAAAGGCTGTTTATAAAAGGCTAAAAGGCTAAAAGGCTTCCTTGCTTTCGCCCAAGCCAGGTATTTGCCAAGTGACATAGGTCAGAGGTGCAGAAAAGTTGGTTTTGTCTTCGCAGGGCAGGAGAATCCACTAGAGGACTCACCCTTAACAGGTGAGTCCAAGGAAGTGCATAGAAAAGACGCAGTGGTAAAACTAGCTGGGCACCTGTAATCCCTGCCCAAGGCAAGGCTGAGGAAGAGGGATCGCTTGGACCCTGGAGGTGGAGGTCGCAGTGGGGCATGATGGAGCCACTGTAGTCAGCCTGGAAGGCAGAGCAGGCTTGCCTCAAAAAGGAAAAAAAAAAAAAAAAAAAAAAAAGGGAAAAGACTCGTGGTGCCAGGATTGGTGGCTAGGGCCTGTAATCCGAACACTTTGGGAGGTCAAGGCGGGAAACAACTTGAGACCAGTAGTTCGATACCAGACTGGGCAACTGTAATAGTGAGACCCTCGCCCTAAAAAAAAAAAAAAAAATTAGCCGGGTGCGGTGGTGCACACTGGAGTTGAGGTGGGCGGATCGCTTGAGTCCGGAAGGTCAAGGCTGCAGTGAGCTATGGACTGCGCCACTACACTCCAGCTTTGGAGATAGGTGAGACCCTCATCTCTAAATAAAGATAAAAGAGGCAGTAGTGGATGCAAGGAGGGGTGGTAGCCCATGACCATGCAGAGGCCAAACAGACCTTAAGGCAGCATTCTGTTCTCCACACCCATGCCGGAAGCTTTCCTGCCACGCAAGCTTTCCGAGCATGCTAACTCGCTCCAAGAAGCGCCCATCCCGCAGCATCCACTGCAGCCGCTGCGGAGAGTGGCGCAGCGCAGAAACCAGTGCCCAGGTCGGGGAAGCTGTCTCCGGGAGTCACGTGAGCGGGAGGCCCAGCCAGGAATCCCAAGACTGCTCAGGCCTCCGCGCCCCCGGCCTCGCCCCGCCCGCGCGCGCGAAGCGGGCCACGCCCGTGACGTCGGCGGAGCGGAGCAGGGGGCGGGGCGCGGGCCGGAGTGGGCGGGGCGAGCCGACGCTGCTGAATCGGGCGCCGAGACAAGCCGCGCATTCCAGCGGGTGCACGTGACGCGGCCGCGAGGCCTGAGGTAAACAACCGCGGCCCCGCCTCCCGGGCCTACGCGCGCACCGCGCTCCTCCTCGCCGGCAGGACGCGCTCCAACGGGGCGGGCGGCTTCCTCGGTGAGTCCCCAGCGGCTGCCGCGGGCCGGAGCAGCTGCAGCGGGCGCGACGCCCCGGGTCTGCGGGCCGAGCGCACCGGCAGGGGTAGAGCTCGCGTCCCGTCCCCGCCCCCCCCCACGCTGTGGCGCAGCAGGAATTTGGCCGGGACCCGGGCGCTATTCGCGGCTGCTGACGCGCGGCGGCCAGCGGCCTTGCGCTCATCTCTATTCTGGGGCCGTTGGGTCACCGCGCTCCGCCGGCCCCCTTCCCCGGGCCCGGAGGGTGTGTCCCCCTCTCAGGGGCTCGCCGCGCCTATAAGGGGCCGAGCGGCCGGCAGGGTCATGCAGCTCTACAGCAGCGTCTGCACCCACTACCCCTCCGGGGCACCAGGTCCCACGGCCGCCGCCCCCGCGCCACCCGCCGCCACCGCCCCCTTCAAGGTCTCGCTGCAGCCCCCGGGAGCCGCCGGCGCCGCGCCCGAGCCCGAGACTGGTGAGTGCCAGCCCGCCGCGGCCGCCGAGCACCGGGAAGCCGCCGCTATCCCTGCCGCCAAGATGCCCGCCTTCTCCTCCTGCTTCGAGGTGGTGTCCGGGGCCGCCGCGCCCGCCTCTGCCGCCGCCGGTCCGCCTGGCGCGTCCTGCAAGCCGCCGCTGCCGCCGCACTACACGTCCACCGCGCAGATCACCGTGCGGGCCCTGGGCGCCGACAGGCTCCTGCTGCACGGGCCCGAGCCCGCTCCCGGCACCGCGGGCTCCGCCGCCGCCCCGCGCGGCCGCTGCCTCCTGCTGGCCCCAGCGCCCGCAGCCCCGGTCCCGCCGCGGCGGGGCTCCTCGGCCTGGCTCCTGGAGGAGCTGCTGCGGCCCGACTGCCCCGAGTCCGCGGGCTTGGACGCGACACGGGAGGGGCCCGATCGGAACTTCCGACTGAGCGAGCACCGCCAGGCCTTGGCCGCCGCCAAACACCGAGGCCCCGCGCCGACCCCGGGGAGCCCTGACCCCGGTCCGTGGGGCGAAGAGCATTTGGCAGAAAGGGGCCCCAGGGGCTGGGAGAGGGGCGGCGACCGCTGCGACGCTCCCGGTGGGGACGCGGCGCGGAGGCCCGACCCAGAGGCCGAGGCACCCCCAGCCCGGAGCATAGAGACCGCCCCGACCAGCGCGGCGGAGCCGGTGATCGTGTCCAGGTCGGATCACAGAGACGAGAAGCTGGCCCTGTACCTGGCCGAGGTGGAGAAGCAGGACAAGTACTTGCGGCAGAGGAATAAGTACCGATTCCACATCATTCCCGACGGCAACTGCCTCTACCGAGCTGTCAGCAAGACGGTGTATGGGGACCAGAGCCTGCACCGGGAGCTGAGGGAACAGACGGTGCACTACATCGCCGACCATCTCGACCACTTCAGCCCCCTGATTGAGGGCGACGTCGGGGAGTTTATCATCGCTGCTGCCCAAGACGGGGCATGGGCTGGGTACCCGGAATTGCTGGCCATGGGGCAGATGCTGAATGTGAATATCCACTTAACTACTGGAGGGAGGCTGGAGAGCCCCACGGTGTCTACTATGATTCATTATTTGGGCCCAGAGGATTCCCTGAGGCCTAGTATTTGGCTCAGTTGGCTCAGTAACGGACACTATGATGCTGTATTTGATCACTCCTATCCTAACCCAGAGTACGACAACTGGTGCAAACAAACTCAAGTGCAAAGGAAACGCGACGAAGAACTTGCCAAATCTATGGCCATATCCCTATCCAAAATGTATATTGAACAAAATGCATGCTCTTGAAATGTCTCAAAACCTTACATCCTGGGAATAATTGCATACATAACTTGTGTTTGGAGAATCACATGAACTCTAATCAGGGTAATAGCACTTTCAAACTTGCTAGTAGATTTTATTGTAGGTGTAATGCCTTAATCATCTTTTTGAATGTTTTCTCAGAGCTGAAGGTTGCTGGGCACCTAAATGATGTTTCATGATAGCTTTGGGTGATTTTACTGCTATTTATAATTTGCTGTATAAAGTGAGCACTACTTAATTTGCAAGCTGATTTCTCACAGTGTAAATTTGTTCATTCCTGGTAGTCTATTTTCTATAAAAATGTATTTTTGCACAACATTTTTAAAAACTGGTGTACCTTCATCTATGACGTGTTCAGGCATAAATCCAGAGAAGTGCTTTATATGAAATGTATTATTTTGAACAGAGTTTGTGATTTAGTAGTTATTTTATGTTGTTGAAATTTGAATTTCACAATTCTTAGATAATTATTTCAAATGGATATTGAAGCATTCTTGTTACCAGATGTTTGGCCCATTCCATTTTGATGAAACAGAGCTGTTGTTTTGGAAATCATTATTTTTCTAGAAGTGGTGAATCTTTTAAAGAAAATTACTTAATGGAAGGTTGTGGGAAGGTTTTTTTTTTTTTTTTTTTTTTTCCTGTTTTAAGGGATAGTACCAGGTCTTACTTGAATGAAAGTCTGATATTTGCTGATGGCAGAATGATTATTCTGTACCCTGGTTGATATGTAGATAGATCGTCGGGTGCTCTCAGTTGTTTTTATTGACATTTGTTATTTTGTTAGAATGTTAACATGGTATAAAACTCTGTGACAAGATAAGCCTCCTGCTTTAACTTCTTGGATCCAACTAAGAGATTTATAAACTAATGGCATAAATGTCTGGAGCCACCCTTGGCAGTTATAGCAGGAGAACACTGTCTTAATATTTTTTTTACATTCTTTCAGAAGGCGAAATAGGATTGCCCTGTATTATTGTAGAAATGTCTGTAAACAGAGCTTGTATGGTTTGCTGGGTCAAACAATATTTCCAACTTAAAATCTATCTCATTGCCACTTTAACTACTTTTAGTCATATTTATTAAGTAATGCAGTTTGTACTTTTTTATTTTGTAACATTTTGTGATTTTTTTGTACAAAACTGTATTTGTACAATAGAGCAATTCCCAGCTGATGGAATGAATGAATAAAATGCAAAATTATACTTTTACAATGCCTTTTGGATAGAGTGGTTTTTAAATTGTAGTGTTTGTAGGAAACTTTCTTACACGTGTGCATGTAAGATACATTTTTTTTTTCTGTAAAGATGCCACAGCAATAGGTTTCCTAAATTCTCACATGAAGAAGATAGGCTAATCATGAGTAATTTCAAAGGATAAGTCTGAATAAAATTAAAGGTGGAGAATCCAAGAAATTGCTCTCATTATTTCTAATTATAATTTCTGTCTACAATTATAGCTGTACCTATTGGCTAATGAAAAAGGAAGTGCAAATTTTGTGTCAGCCAGCAGAATGTCTAATTTAATATCATACTTGTGTATTCCACTCAGTCTCAATATAGAGTTTAATGTTTTAAAGATTAACCAAAAATATGCCCTAATTTTTGTCTAGTCTGGCCTCTTGAGACCACAGGAATCTGTTTTAAGATGTTGAAAAGTGCGTGCTATAGTTTGAATATATGTGTCCTACCACCCCAGATTCATGTGTTAATCCCCATTATGGTGATATTAAGAGGTTGGGCTTTTGGGGAAGTGCTTCAAGACATGAGCACTCTGTCTTCGTGAATGAATTAGTGCCTTTTATATAAAGGGCTGGAAGGAACTAGCTTAGGCCCATTTTGCTCTTCTCTTGTTCTGCCACAGGAGGACACCTAGATGGTGTCATCTGTGAGGAAGGGGCCTTCACCTGATGTGGAACCTGCAAGCGCCTTGATCTTGGACTTGCCAGCCTCCAGACTGTGAGAAATATAAATTTCTGTTCTTTATAAATTACAGGTATTCTGTTGCAGCAGCACAAATAGACTAAGTTGGCGCACCTGTGTGCATAATGTTGGGGTATGTTAACTGCATAAGAAAAGCAGCTATTTTGGGTATTTTACTTTTCAGTTAGTCATTTAGACAGCACCGTCATAGACACAGCTGAACTTGATTGAGGTCATTGGTTAACCACATTCTTGGAAGGATGCCGTTGAATATCAAGGAAAGAATTTGTCAACGGTTTAAATGTTTACTAATCACAGATCTCTGGATTTTTGTGTAGGTAAGTTTTGCTTCGTGGCTTCAGTAAGTAATTTGGGAAGAAAAATTTTCGGTTATTTGAATTACCTGGCTACCCCTTTTCTCCACTTTATTTAGAGCTGTATAACATTTGGAGATGCTTAAAATTTTATACAAGTATGAGTAGAATACACAAGAATTCCTAAAAAGGCTTATGTCAGCCTATTACTGTTTTAGATAGGTTCTTCTGTGTTCTGTTTCATTTTCAAATTAGGATTCCAAGTCCTGATTTCTTTTTTTTCTTTTTTATTATGTTTTTATTGAGACAGGGTCACCCTCTGTCACCCAGGCTAGAGTGCAATGGCACAGTCATGGCTCACTGCAGCCTCAACCTCAGGGCTCAAGTGATTCTCCCACCTCAGCCTTCTAAGTAACTGGTACTACAATAGTTGTCCACCATCACACCCAGCTAATTTTTTTTTCTTTAAATTTTTAGTAGAGATGTAGTCTCACTATGTTGCCTAGGCTGGTCTTAAATTCCCGAGCTTAAGTGATCCTCCCACCTCAGCCTCCCAAAGTGCTGCGATTACAGACTTAAGTCACCATGCCCAGTCCTGTTTTCAAATTTAATTTTAAAATTTTGTTTATTATTTTTGAGACTGGGTGTTGTCATGTCCCCCAGGCTGGAGTGCAGTGGCACAATCATGGCTTACTGCAGCCTCTACCTCCTGGGCTCAAGTTATCCTCTCACCTTGGCTACTGAGTAGCTGGGACTACAGGCATGTACCACCATGCCCAGCTAATTTTTTATTTTGCATAGAGATCGGGGGCGGGGGAGGATCTCCCTATGTTGCCTAGGCTGGTCTTGAACTCCTGGCCTCCGGCAATCCTCCCACCTCAGCCTCCCAAAGTGCTGGGATTACAGGTGTGAATCACCACACTCAGCCTTGAAAAAAAAAAATTCTGGAGATAATTTCATTACTTTGTTCAAGTTTATCTTATGCCCTTTTTCTTTTCCTAAAAGGAAGTTAATCTTTTACAGTTTTTTTCCCCAAGTTTTGCATTTTGAGAATCATTAGCACTTTACCGTGACATTTAGTGCTCATGTGGAAGAAAGGCATTTGGGGAGAAAAAAAGATTGTAATCCTTTGGACATTTGATAATTTGATATGTAGGTAAATGTACTGGATAAATTCAAGTATGTAGCATGTTCACATTTAATAGACAGTTATTTGTTACATCCTAAGTTCAGACCTCATTTTTTTTTGTACATCCCTAGAGTGTCTGTAGCTGTCTCAAAGAGGCACTGAGAAACTAGATGACATTTAATTCATTTCTGATTCCCCAAATGTACTAAGCTCAATAGGCACATTCCCTGTTGAATCTTTGGGTTCTAACCCAAGTGCCTAGCAGTGTGTGTGCTCAGTAAATTGCTTTTTTTTTTTTTTTTTTGAGACAGAGTCTTGCTTTGTCGCCCAACCTGGAGTGCAATTGTGTGGTCTTGGTTCAGTGTGGCCTCAGCCTCCCAGGTTCAAGCAGTTCTCCTGCCTCAGCCTCCCAAGTAGCTGGGATTACAGGTGCCCACCACCACACCCAAGTAATTTTTTGTGTATTTATTATTTGTTTTTTTGAGATGGAGTCTTGCTCTGTCACCCAGGCTGGAGTGCAGTGGCATGATCTCGGCTCACTGCAGACTCCGCCCCCCAGGTTCAAGCAATTCTCCTGCCTCAGCCTCGTGAATAGCTGGGACTACCCATGCATGCCACCACGCCTAGCTAATTTTTTTTTTGTATTTTTAGTAGCGACGGGGTTTTACCATGTTAGGATGGTCTCGATCCCCTGACCTCATGATCCGCCTGCTTCGGCCTCCCAAAGTGCTGGGATTACAGACATGAGCCACTGTGCCTGGCCTTGTATTTGTTATAGAGACGAGGTTTTGCCATGTTGGCCAGGCTGGTCTCGAACTACTGACCTTGAGTGATCCATCCACCTCGGCCTCCCAAAGTGCTGGGATTACAGGCATGAGTCACCACGCCCTGCCAAATTTTTGAATGAAGGAATTAATTGGAGGGAAATGGAGCTTTGGAAAATATTTAGTTGGAGGATGTGAAATTAAATGAAAATAACTTGACTCTAAAGGTACTGGGAATTATTAATAACAAAATAATTATGTGCATTTTAAACTAAAATAATAGAGAAAGATATTGCAGTATTGAATTCTATAACTGACAAAATGGTTTTTGAAACCAAAAATGAGAATTCATTGATTTTATGTGTCATCTTCAAAACATCTTGAGAAACCAGGTCAACTGTAATTAGTTAAAAATAGAACTTCACTAATCTGCTATGATCTTGAAGATACTGCCTTCTCCAAAATGACTTGCTGTGTTTTGCTTTGGAGTTACTGCCATCCCACATCCAGTCTCTAGCAATTCCTAGTTTGATGATTGTTTTCTCTGTAGCCTGGTTGAGAAGGAAATGTTGAACAGATTTCAAACATGAGTTAGGACTGTTGTGTTCAATAATACTGGCTGCATGCTTATGTCACTGGTCAGTGGGACCAGGGCAGGTAGTGTAAATCAGATCGGAACAGCTGTTGGAAAAAAATGTATTTCTTCCTGTTGTAAATTCGGTGAATGACAATGATTATATGAGTAAAGGTCAGAGAGAGTTCACTGTCATCAGTTAACTTACAGTAAAACCTTATCTAGCCTTGTTTCTCACAATTGAATTTTCTAAATAATTGAACAGTTCCTTTTTGTGTAAAATATGAAACAAAAAGCAAAATAACTGTATTTGATGAAATCCTTTAAGAAGTAATTCATGGGCCAGGCGTGGTGGCTCACACCTGTAATCCCAGCACTTTGGAAGGCCAAGGCGGTGAATCACCTGAGGTCAGGAGTTCGAGACCAGCCTGGCCAACATGGTGAAACTTCGTCTCTAATAAAAATACAAAAAATCAGCTGGGCGTGGTGGCGGGCACCTGTATTCCCAGTTACTGGGGGGCTGAGGCAGGAGAATCGCTTGAACCCAGGAGGCAGAGGTTGCAGTGAGCTGAGATCACACCATTGCACTCCAGCCTGGGTAACAAGAGCGAAACTCTGTCTCAAAAAAAAAAAAAAAAAAAAAAAGTAACTTATGGTGTACTGATTTTTCTTTATAAAATAACTGTGCCTGGCCTCGTGTTTTGAATATGAGGCCAGGCACAGTGGCTCACGCCTGTAATCCTAGCACTTTGGGAGGCCAAGGTGGGCAGATCACGAGGTCAGGAGTTTGAGATCAGCCTGGCCAATATGGTGAAACCCTGCCTCTACTTAAAAATACAAAAATTAGCTGGGTGTGGTGACGCGCACCTGTAGTCCCAGCTACTCGGGAGGCTGAGGCAGGAGAATCGCTGGAACTCAGGAGGCGGAGGCTGCAGTGAGCCGAGATAGCGCCACTGCACTCCAGTCTGGGCAACAGGGTGAGACTCTGTTTGGAAAAAAAAAAAAAAAAAAAAAAACTGAATATGGTTTAATCCTTCAGTGCTTGCAGATGGCTGAAATGTGACAGTTGATTTGTGCTTAAAGGGATCTCAGAGTGCTTGGACTTTTTTTTTTTTTTTTTTTAATTTGTTTCAAGATGGGATCTCACTCTGTTGCCCAGGCTGGAGTGCAGTGGCATGATCATGGCTCACTGCAGCCTTGAATTCCCTGGCTCAAGCTATCCTTCCATCTCAATGTCCTGAGTAGCTGGAACCACAGGTGCATGCCACCGTCCCATGCCTCTCCCTGGCTAATTTTTTAATTAGTATTTTTGGTAGAGATGGGGTCTCAAACTCCTGAGCTCAAGGGATCCTCCCCCTTCAGCCTCCCAAAGTGCTTGGTTTACTGACCTGAGCCACCATGCCCAGCTAGTGCTGGGAATTTTATCTTTGTGATTATAGTTTTCCTGTTTACTTCCTTGCATTATAAAAGCTCTTACCATTGTCACTTTCCAACCTCAATTCCCACTATGATTTTCTGTGTTCAGTTAGAGATACTAATCAATGTGCTTGTCTGAATTGACTCTAAAATCACAAGAAATGGGTTTCTCTTTTTAAAATAACACAACCTGTCATACTAGAAATGAGTTTCTAATTCAGAACTGTGATGCTCTGCTCTGAGTAATGTGTTTAAGCTTTAGTTTTTGGTCAACCAGAGTGCTTATTTGCTGCTTACATTGTCTTCTTTTTTCATTGTTTAGTGGTATCCTGGATTTGTCTGATTAAGGGATCTCAGAGTGTGTGTGCAGTGACATACTCAGAAAACAAATGGATTGGCTATATTAAATCTCAAAATTGGAGCTGATTTGTCATGGCCTAGTTAATATTTTGTTTCCTCTCTATCATATATATCTTCATAGTGTGTCCCTGCCATTGTCTTTCTTCTATTTATACTTATTTTTCTTTTTTTTGTAGGGCTAGGGTCTTAACCTGTCACCTGGGCTGGAGTGCAGTGGCATGATCATGGCTCACTGTAGCCTTGAACTCCTGGGCTTAAGCAATTGTCCTGATTCAGCCTCTTGAGTAGCTGGCATTATGTTGCCCATACTGTCTTGAACTCCTGGGCTCAAGCAATCTTCCTATCTAGGCCACCCGAGTTACTGGGATTAGGCATGAGCCACTGTTCCTAGCCTGTTTATAAATTTTTAATTACATCATTTTTGAGATAGGGTCTTTCTCTGTGTCACCTAGGATGGAGTGTAGTGGTGCAGTCACAGTTCATTGCAGCCTCGACCTCCTGGGACCAAGCAATCCTCCTACCTCAGCCACGGGAATAACTGGGACCACAGGTGTGGGCCACCACATCTGGCTGATTTTTTTTTTATTTTGTAGAGATGGAGTCTCACTATGTTGTCCTGGCTGGTTTTGAACTCCTGGCCTCAAGCAGTCCACCCATCTTGACTTCCCAAAGTGCTGGGATTACAGGCATGAGCCACCATGTCTGACATATATATATTTAAATATAGAGATAGGGTCTCACTGTGTTGCCCAGGCTGGTCTTAAACTCCTGGCCTCAAGCAATCCTCCCACTTCAGTCTACCAAGTCACTGGAATTACAGGTGTGAGCCACCACACCTAGCTTGTTTATACATTTTGGTGTTAGTTTTCTGGTCCACAAAGCTGCGGTAATTACGAGGGAATTCAAATATTAGGTCCTCATGCAGACTCCAAATCAAAGTGTGCACAGATGGGTCCAGTACAGATATGACAGTTCTCTTTGAATTTCCTCTCCCTAATACTTCTTTAATGTGTGTATATTATATCTACATAGGTAAGAAAGTTAGTCTTCCTCCTGAACTTCCTTTTTCATTAGGGTAAAATAATTTTTCTCATATTGATTAGTGTTTAATAGATTCAGTAAATACCCTACATTAATATGCTGACAACTAGATTTTGACAATTTGAGAAAAGCAAAGAATGAATTAATTCCTGTGGGGTCTATGAATTTTATATTTTAAAGCAGTTAAAGTAGGGGAAAAAACCTGCACACACAGGACATTTTATACTTGAAACCGGAATTATTTTAGCAAATGAGGATGCAAATAGAATGTCAGTGTATACAGATTTAGCCTTAATGATATATGCTTGAAGTAATAATTGAGTCTAAAAAATGTTCCATGTAGATTAGTGGTTGTCTGTTTGAATAATTTTAGGGAGGACAATGTGGTTGTATTTCTTAGCTTATAGGTACAAAAAGCTGGTGTGCAAAATAGGTACTCGTGAAGGGAATTTATACCAATGTGTCGTGTGACACTTCTGCAGTCAATTTGTGAAATAAACTCAAATAAGGCTTTCAGTTCTGATGGCAAACAGGAAACATTCGCGCTTTTTGTTTCTCACAGTGAAATACGAGCTACACTAGTGATGTGATAGGAATGAAAGAAGAAGGAAATGCCACAGTTAAGTGGACAACTGCAGTCAGGAAATTCTTTCTTAGCTGTCACTTGGCTACCTTTGCCACCTTGCTGAAAAGCACTGACTAGACCTAAAGGGAGTAAACAGTTAATGCTTTTGCTGTTTACTAAATCTAAACAATGCTCATGTCTCCATAAACAGTAGATGCAGAAACCTCAGTAACTGCTTACACAGAATTCTAGGCCAAAGAAGAGTGAGATTTAAGATGTATGTTAAACTTGTCAATATAAAGTCGTTCTCTGACTGATTTTCATTACCGGTTCATTTTCTTTTTTCTTTTTCTTTCTGTCTTTTTAAAATTTTTTTAATTTTTGAGCTGTAGACTCTCTCTGTCGCCCAGGCTGGAGTGCAGTGGTGCAATTTTGGGTCACTGAAACCTTTGCCTCCTGGGTTCAAGCAATTCTTTTGCTTCAACCTCCCAAGTAGCTGGGATTACAAGCGTCTGCCAACACACCCGTCTAATTTCTCTCTCTCTCTCTCTCTGTGTGTGTGTGTGTGTGTGTGTGTGTGTGTACTTTTAGTAGAGAGAAAGTTTCATCATGTTGGCCAATGGTCTCGGACACCTGACCTCGAGTAATCTGCCTAACTCGGCCTTCCAAAGTTGGGATTCCAGGTGTGAGCCACCCCACCTGGTCCCTGTTCATTTTCTTGATCGTGACTGTTGGCAGAAGCTAGTACTGCTCAGAATGTGATTTGTAGCGATGGCTCTACTGATTTGGAAGGCAATGTGACCTTGCAAGAATAGACAGTATAGTTGTGTTAGGCCAAGCTGCTATAACAAAAAGTTTCCTTCTCTCTCACTTAACTCTTCCAACAGGAGCAGTCCAGTAGGAAGGGCAGCTCTGCTCCCCAGGGACTGTCACCATCTGCATAATGACAGTCTGCAGTCATGTCTGGTCTGCAACTGATGAGAGGGAGCAGAGTGCTCATGCTGAGGTGGCGTCTGTCACTTCTGCTGTCTCCAGAACATGTCATGTGCAGCACATCCAACTGGAAAATACCATCCAGACAGTTCCCAAAAAGAGGGATAAATGGAGTTTGGCATAAAAATCAGTCTTCTTCAACTTCATTTATTAGAAATGGTTTAGATCTTGCTCCTGCAAAGTAAAAATGAAAAAAAAATACATTACTAAAATAAAAAACAAAAAATAAATGGTTTAGAGCATACACACGCGCACACACACACACATGTTTAAAATAAAATATCTGTATATATTTTTAGAAACAGGATCTCAATATGTCACCCAGGCTGGAGTGCAGTGGCGCAATCATGGCTCAACCACCTCAACTTCCTAGCTCAAGTGATCCTCCCACCTTAGCCTCAAGAGTAGCTGGCACTATAGGCATGTACCACCACATCTGGCTAATTTTCTTTTTTCTTTTCTTTTTCTTTTTTTTTGAGACAGAGTCTTGCTCTGTCACCCAGGCTGGAGTGCAGTGGCGAGATCTTGGCTCACTGCAACCTCTGCCTCCCAGGTTTAAGCGATTCTCCTGACTCAGTCTCCCGAGTAGCTGGGATTACAGGCGCCTGCCACTATTCCTGGCTACATCTGGCTAATTAAAATTTTTATTTTTATAGAGATGGGGTTTTACTATATTTCCCAGAGTGGTGTCGAACTCCTGGCCTCAAGCAGTCCTCCTGCCTCAGCCTCCCAAAGTGCTAGGATTGCAGGTATGAGCCACTGCACCTGGCCGTAAAATATCTTTAAGAATAAAAATATATCATGATATTGAAGTATCTGGGAATAAAGTAAATAAAGTATACATTAACTCATTTCCCATGACAAAGGTATAAAAAGATACAAAAGTAGAATTAACTGTTGCAATAATTTAGGGTTCCAGTTCCCATCAGCTCCTCAACAGGTGTACACAGCTGCTGAACCTTATATACATATATATATATATATATATAT